>NC_136904.1:15962151-15989327 GCF_949606895.1 Notothenia rossii
ACAACAGGAGTACAATAGAAGGAAAGGGAGGAAAAGGGGAAGAGGAGTGAAGAGGAGAGGAAAGGAAGGCACTGAGTGACTAAAAAGTCAACAGACATGTCAATCTTGCTGGTTTGATTGAGTCTAATCAGTCCTCGGGGATTGGGCTAATCAGGCAACAATGAGAGAAAACATCTGTGTTGGTCATGAACTTTTTTGAAGCAGAAGATGTGACAGAAAGAGCAGATCAAGCTGTATTAACAGGAGAGTGGAAGGGCTGTTAAGCTGTTAACGAAGCAGAGGTTAGAGGCTGCTGGAGACACAGAGATGTGTTAGTGTACCTGTCATTGTTAATAAATCTGAGGCCTAAAATTAATTTGATCTGAGAAAAGAGTTTTGGATAAACACCAAGAACGTATCTTAACGCTAGCTGAGTAGTCTCTGAGAACTAAATATGGGCCTTAACTTGCTTAGTTGTGTTTTAGCACTGAACCTAACCATCATAGCTGTTGGCATACATGCAGGCTGTTACATCTTAGCTCTGTCTAGGTTTCCTTGTTTTGTAAATTATTTTTACATTTTGACAATGTGCTTCTGCACAATATCACTTCTGTTGATGTATATTTAGGATTCTTACAATGATCTTCTGTGCTATACACAGCCAATACTTTTTTTTTTCCTTTGGTAAAACTCTGGAATGGCACTCACCCTGCTTGAAAAAAGTACTTTTTCTTATAAGTACACTATACCTATATTCTCTCTCACACCTACTGACATGTTCAGATCCCAGGAGACAACTGTGCTGAAGTTTGGAGTCCTCTGGTGCAACGGTCAAATAATTCCTCCCAGATGGCCTTGAAAGCCCAGACACATAAAGGATGACATACTTCATGCTTGCACTGCACATGCACATACGGTGATCTTTGACTACAGAGAGTCCATTGGTAGTATATTACCTATGGAGGAATAAGGTGTATTTATGACGTGCAGTATCTGTCACAAGCCTTAAGTATCAGAAAACATGATACGCAGGCTAAATCTTTGAGCATTTTCTGTGAATGAGCTGTTTGTTTTTAAATGCTTAGGTGCTATGATCACAAGTTTGTTCAGGGAGTGTGACAAAGGTAAAGTTAAGACAGAAATCAACGCTTCCAGCAATGCATCATGTGTAGCATATAATTCAAGATTCAAAATGTCCCAGAGGGGAAATTTGCTTTAAAAACAATAATCAATTACAAAAGCATACAATGCATCATTCATATCATAAAACAAATCATATACAACACAGCACAAGATCCATATCTCCTGCACTGTCACCATAAATCATGGACAGAGAAGACGGAATGACATGACATCCGGAGTTATAGTTTGTTTAAAAAAACAAAAACAGATGGGAGAAAGAGCTATCTGTATCTATTAGCGCTACCTTTGAGGGGGGTCTAAACCTCCGCCCAATGGAAGCATCTGAACTCAACATGTAAAGAATGTTACATGACCTTCACTTGAAACAGGTGCTAAGAGTTATTAAAGGTAGCACCAGTAATAATACGACACAGCTCCACAACTTATTTATTTTTTAAGACTTAAAAGACTGCTGTGTGCCTTAGATGAAAAAGAATAAGAATGTGATGCGCGGTGGGTTATATCTTAGAGCTGTAAAATAGAAGAGGCAGGAGTAAGTATATTGCTTAATCTGCTGAGGACACTCCACTGTCCTCCAATTGCCTATGGAAATTGGAACAGACAGCCTGCAGGACATTGGGTGGGACGTCTTACTATTATACACACCTAGTCCCACACACACTCACACACAGTGTAGTGTCTTTGCCCTCTTCCTGCCCCTGTCATCACCTTGTTTTAAAACCCCTTGAGGGTCTACACTACTCAACAAGAGGATTTTATTCAGATCACCCTCCCACTTTCTCCCCTCGCTAACCCCATCTCAACACACACACACACACACACACACACACATACACACACACACACACACACACACACACACACACACACACACACACACACACACACACACACACACACACACACACACACACACACACACACACACACACACACCCCAGTCCCCCCTCAATCCCATCTCCCTTTCCACTCTCCCCAGCCTGAGGGTCTGTCAGAGCAGAGCAATTTCCATACAGAGTATGAAGAGCAATACGGCGGTCATCTCAATCACATGAGACCTACATAACGGCAGCAGGGAATGTGCACAGATCATTATTACACACATGCACATTAAAGCATCTGCCAGGGACTGAACACAGTTTCAGAGATGAAGTCAAAATCTCCATATTCATGTGTTACGGTGTAAAGCACAAGCGTTGCATCGTGGGTCTTGAAGTGAGTTTAGAAAATGTAATATTTGTTGCTAGTTTTTATTTAACTTGAACAGAAAAATGAACATTATGCCTGCCTCTATAGGTACTAGGCAATGATTCTGATACTAAATATATGCACATAAGTGCAGAGACAAAGTGTACATGACAAGTATAATGTACACCATATGAGCAGTCACAGTGTGATGTTTTTTTTAAGGGGTCCTACATCACAGCTGATGGCCATATTATGAAGTGTGGAGGCTGTAAGAGGTCAAAGTAGCCAGTATTTCACAAAAGGTTTGAATCTGTAGATTGATGTAGACGTTTTGCGGAAAATACATGTTTTATTTATTTGTTTCAACCTTATCACCTTCTGAACCTCAGATTTGCATTGCTCTTAGAGAACCACTGCACGGAGAAAGTAAGACAAAAAAGAAGGAGAGGGGAGAATAAATATGATTATTTTTAGCTACAGCTTTCTCTAGTTTTCTTTCCCCTAATAGCATTTGCTTGCTTGCTCTCCTTTATTCTTTCTTCTGCCTGACTGTGATATGCCCACATGAGCCCCATGCAGTCTGACTGGTGCGTATGGGGATCTCCCAAGTTATGCAGTACTAAGATTGAACACCACGTGTCAGTGTTGAAACTTTTAGCTGGACATCATCAGTGCTTTTTTTAGAATATGCGCTATGGATATGTTAATTAGAATAACTAATATAAAACATGTACTGTATATTTACTCTCCCTCCCCCCACTTCTAATTTTTTCTGTAGCAATTGTCAATAGAAACAAGTCAGCATCACTCAGGAATGTCTTTTTGTGTGATCTTTCTTGGTTGCCATGCTGAAGAGAATCTTGGGGGTGCAAGAAGCAAAAGTGAAGCTTGGCAGTGTCATTTAAAATAAACCTTTTTAAGTTCTAGGTTGGAAGGCTGAAGAGGAAATGTAATTTGTCTTTAGGGAACATAGGGATGATGAAGAGGGTATCAGGGTGAAATGCAGAGGTATTAAGGTAGAGGTAGTCCCTGACTCTCTGACATCATTGAGTCACTAGACAGTAGAGGAGGCCAGGGTCCACACACAGTGGAGCGGACAGACATAAATGTTTATGCGTGTTATGGTTAGATGACGTAAATGTTTAAGGGTTGATTACTCAACTCGCTGTCTTGTCTTGGTTAAAGATATTGGAGTTCGGTAATAGGAGGGAAGTAGGGCATGGGTTAATATATTGTATATGTGTTATTATGTGCATGGCGTGAGGAGGATATCCACTGTGTTGTCAGCCTTTCTTTACATGCCTCTCTTTCTCACCTTCCTTAAAGACCCGATTCTGAACATCATAACACACAAAAACAGACCAACATGCTGCCAGATATATAGATAGATAGAGACAAACATAGATAGATGCATAATTGTTTCTGCTGACGTGCTGCGCTTGTCCTAAATATTAAATAAGCTGCCAAAAATGCCAGTTTTAGTTTTCTAAGGCCAGAGAAATTCATAGATTTCTCTCAAAAGTGGATTTATCTTTTGAAATTGAGAAGCTCCTGGAAAACTGTCTCTCCCAACCCAACGATAAAGAAGCTCCTTCAGCTCTTATTGGCCTTCTCCCTTTTCTCACAGACACTCCATTAGGGAAAGCCTGCTCTGATGTACAGCTGGGCCCTATTATCAGACCACTTTTTAAGAGACTGACCCAAGTACTTGGTTGGATATTCAGTGCTTTTAAATGTTCTTGTATCCATTTTCTGAAGTTATTTTTTTTTAAAAAGAGCTTTTGATGTTTGGGAATGATATTTTGAACTCATGCCAGGAAACTGACTAAGGTTGAACTTTGACCTGTCATTAATAACACACATCAAAATGCAGCTGCCCGCACAAGTTATGACATGAGTTTTCAGTGTGGGTAAGTATTTACGCAATTGAATATTTAGCGTGCTTTTTTATTCATATTTGATGAAATTACTTAACTGTTAACTCAAAACAGAGCTCTGTAGGCTTTGTAAATGTGTTGCCTGAGGGATGAATATTATCAATATCTGTGTCTCATGTGGTTTGACACTGTGTTACAGTGGTGCTTCTTATTTGCCTAACATGCAGAGTAAGCCCAATTAATATGCTGAAAATGACAAAACTAGAATAACCAGAAATATGTAAAAGTTTTTTTAAGGTGTGCGAAAACTCATTAACAGTCGTCCTAAAGTCTTTAGTATTAATTGATAAAGGCTAATGAGTCACACATGTTTGCTGGGAGTCTTTTTATCCAATTCACGCCCCTGTTATACAGTGGAAATCCTGCACTTAGAAAAATGGGCAGCTACTACGGGAGTGTGTGCTCATAATCTCTGTAAAATTATTACTGGGGGCTGGCAGGGGGTGGAGGTTGTCTTTGGGGTGTCGAAGCGGGTCCCATGAATCGGGGATGGCGCTCTGTACAGTGTGAGCGAGTCCGCAGCCAAAGTTTGCTGCGCGCAGGCAGAAAGTTCGCTGGAGAGGCGACCCGTGATCCCAAGTCATATACCTACGGATTTAAAGTACAAACATGCGGATTACAGACTTCAATTAGCCTGGACTGTTTTTACTTTTTCGGTGGTGTCCATGAAAGACAAACAGTTTGCTGCTTTCGCTGCATGCTGTCGTTTCAATGGACTATCGTGTATCTTATCACCCAGTGAGTAACTTTGATATGGTTTCCTGAGCTGCAGATAAGTGTTAATCATGAGCATAACTTGACTGTTGACGTCTTGTCATGTAGCGTAGTCTTGGATGTTTAAAAACGATGAACTCCCCCTGTGACATCGAACTGGCAGCCTTATCTCGGAAACACCGACTCATGGCTGCAGCTATGTCCGAGGAGGACAGCCTATTGCCCGGCAACACTTCCATGACTGACCGGAATGGATTAGGGGGACTGGTTCACTGTTTTATATGTGGAAGCGGAGTTACGTCAGGGAAGGAATTGAGGCTACAAGTGACATATCAAAAGGAGAGGCTTCCGTTTTTCCCTTTCCTACAAAATCAGGAGCCAGCCCCGGGTGCGTGTGAACTGAGCCCGGATGGACATACGCTGGTTTGCGCTGTGTGCCACTTTTTTCTGTCCGAGCAGTGGAACTCTTTCGAGCGGAGCAGGACGCCCATTGAGAAGCGCATGTACTGGCTGAAACGACCCTATCAGTGCGACTCTCGCCGGGTCCCACAGGAGTGGAACCTTTCCTATGATCTGGAGAGGAGAATCAGTGGGGGCGCAGACTCTGATTTCTCTTCTTTTTCTGACAACGAGAACATGTCAGACCAGGAGATGGATTTAGTCGACAGAGCCAGTATGAGCAAAGACAAGTGCATGAAAGCATCTGGCAAATCACCAAGAGACAGTAACAAGAAGAACAATGTCATCAGTGTTAAAAACAGTCCAGATTCACAGCGGGCAATGCGCTACCCGGTGGGTGTTTATGGGGCGCAGGGATCGCCACAAGCGGAGAGTGTTCTGCCGGCGAGGCGCGGTGCTAAGATTATAAATAATGTCTGTCAATCATCAGAATCCCTGGCTAAATCCCAGGAGAGATTCCCTCAGCGGTGCTATGACAGTCCCTTCCCTGACACACCTGTGCAAGACAACGGGGTCATTATGCGCAACAGGCGATGGCTTGAGGAGGGGAATGTCAGACATGCAGAGCCGCGTCAGAATCAGCGTGTTGTCGACAGCAGCTGTGCCTCGTCCAGACATACATCCCTGCTGTACCGAGGAAGGACAGAGGATCACCCCGACACTGCTCTGTCATTAGTTGGCATCCCTGCTGTCACCACTAAATGTAACATGGCTGTTCCCAGGAAGAATACCTCTGACAGCTCTGATGAAGATGAGATTAACATTACAAGTGATGATGATGTAGACATGTATGAGAGAAAGACAAGCACTACAGCAAAGTTTAGACATGTCAGAAACCTTTCAGTTAAAAAGTCGCACCCCATTGTGGACACCTGTGCAGAGGAGTGTGTGTGCTTTGTCTGTGGCACTGGGCTCAGACATGATGGCCGTTTCAAAGTCAGTGTTCAGAAACAGGAGAGGGCACAGGGCGAGCCCTTCTTCCCCTTCCTGTGGCTTCACTCTCCTCCCCGGGGTGCAGTACCCATCAGTCCAGCGGGTACAACCTTGGTGTGTGGCAGCTGTCACACTTCTCTCATGCAGCAGTGGCAGAGCTTTCAGCTGGCGGATGTGCCTGTCCTTCAACGTTTGTATGTAGTCCCCCTCAACCACAACACCAGTTCTCTCCAGCCTTCCCAACTAACTTCCTCAGAGTCCATAGACTGTAATAATGAACCCATGGCTTCCCACGAGGCCTGTTTCCTCTGTGGTCAGGACTGTGCAGGAGATATGAGGGTGGCATATGCACAGGCGGGTGTTGGCAAATCCCGGGGTGCAATGTATTTTCCTTTCATCAACATGTTGCCTTGCCCACCTAATGCCCAGGGGGTGAGGAATGGCCGTGTGCACTGTTGCCCACAGTGCCATTTTATCCTGGAAGAGATCTGGGGGGCATATCGACTCAGCCTCAGTGAAGATCTCATCACGTCTGTCAGCTCCTTCCTAGTCAGGTACCACGCTGCCATGGCAATTGAGGGCTCTGGTCCGGCCCATTCCCAGACAGCTGTGGCCTCTCGCCCCTGCAGCTCCATGTCAGTGTGTTACCTGTGTGGAGGCGAGCTCTCAGGTGGAGAGTACCAGCTCCATGTCAACCCGCCTGGGCGTTGTGGGGAGAGGGAGCCTTTCTTCCCCTTCCTCACAGTCCATCCTCCTGCACCACGGGCCAAGCCAGTTGACGCCACAGGCCTGGTATCAGCTTGTAATCTCTGCTATCATGACCTACACTCCCAGTGGGCCCAACATGAGAGTAAGGGCCAGGGTCCCTCCACCCCTTCTACCTCTAGTTTATCCAGTGCCAACCCACAACCTCCGAGCTCCCCATGGGCACGCCAGTACAGCTGTGAGGCTTTTGTGTGTTTCTTCTGCAGGAAGGAGCAGCACAGGAAGGGTAGGCTGTGCGCTGTCACTGTGGCCAGGCTACCTGTCTTCCTGTACGCACCTCGCAGCACACGCACTCTCCTGGTGGATGATGGGAGGAGGTTGGTGATTGGCGCATGTGTGGAATGTAAGGCCATGGTGCAGGTGGGACAGAGCATGCAGCAGGACAGGGATAGGCTTGGACATGGATCTTCAGACGGGGAGAAGAAAGAACCAGAATCAGCCTTGCTACAGACTAGATATAAGGTAAGAACATGCTAAAGGTTTATTTTTTCCAATTGTCCTCAAATGTGTCTAAAGGCAATGACAAGCTTGGTTAAAGTCTCCCATCACCTTTTAATCCCCTCTGCATTCCCACAGTGCAGCGCATACTGTGTTTGCCCTGATATGACCTCTGAGTCACATGGCAAGGGATGAGTTTAACACTTTGCATAGTGGAATATCTGTGATAAAGATTTGAAAATCATTGTGATGCAGATGGTGCTTTTGACTGTTTTACTCAAACATTTTGGCTGAATGCATTAATATCTTTGAAGCTGCTTATCGTGCCATGGAGTAGCTTTTTTTTTGCAGAAGAATAGGGCTCAAACAGTACTGTGTGTGTGTGTGTGTGTGTGTGTGTGTGTGTGTGTGTGTGTGTGTGTGTGTGTGTGTGTGTGTGTGTGTGTGTGTGTGTGTGTGTGTGTGTGTGTGTGTGTGTGTGTGTGTGTGTGTGTGTGTGTGTGTGTGTGTGCGCGCGCGTCTGTATTCTTGTGTGTGGCTTGAAAATGAAACGCTTAGTTGGGGTGGATGACAAAACGTAGTTCTATAAACACCAGAGGAAAACTACGGGGATCTGACTGCCAAGGCAAGCTGTGTGTTTGCTGTGTCCATGTGTGTGTGAGTGTGTTTATTTTGGTAAGCATGACTGAGTATGTCCCACCCCGTGCTGAACAGTTTGTTTTGGTTTGAGCATGTTGAAGATCTTAAAGAATACTTTTCAATGAAGTTTGTTAAAAGCAAATCCAGAGTTCCCACACAATACTTATTGTGATGACAATAATCATAACACTTATGCAAAAGAATGGTCTGCTAATTTGTTATATTAGCATGTATACACTTAATTTCCTTCAAATACATCAGCTTGATCAAGTATTCAGTTTAAGTTTTTATGTTTGTAATATTAATCTCAATATAATATTTTGATCTTTATCAATATAACGTTTAGAATACATGCCTATTTCTCTATTGCCTTATTCATGATTCCATTGGTTTCCAAGTAAGATTTAGGAGGGAAATACCCATGATACTAAGATTAATAAGACTCCAATAAGAAACATGACTTTCATTGCTTTCCCTTTTCATGTCAAAACATATGCTGTGACAGTGATGTGTGTTTCAAGACTTCGTACTTTACATCCATGTTAATGGTTCTCATTCATATTCTTGAGAAAATACAACATGTCATCATTAGAATAAGTGATTCTGATGAGTAAAGATACTTGCATAGGTGGTCCAGATGGGTCAGCTCAGTGAACAGTACATTTACACACTTCCTCTGAAGAGAGATCATTCTTTCATCATTAACTTTCTTGCTTTTTCTGTCTCCAAATGTTGGTTTCTTCTCACTCTTCTTTCAACAACACACATAAAATCCCTGTCGTGCTCAACCCTTCTTTTTATATAGTAAAAAAAAAGAAGTGTTTTGGGTTATATCTGGGACAAGTGCAGGGCAAACGAGGATGATGATGTGTTGATGAAGAGATGAGGAGCATAGACAGACAATTGTCTCTGTGAACAGCTCTCTCATTCAAACAGACACTAACTGTCCAGCCATGGAGGACATCTAAAAACATCTGTGAATGCCATTCACGCTCAGCAGCAACCTCAGTCGCTGCACACTCACACCAGCTGTCTTGAGTTGTCTACCTAACGTCTTTTCTGTCTTTTTAAAGAAGCATTTGAGTGGAGGATACTCTTATGGTCTTCAGTATTTGTTATACAATAAGTATGTGAGGGGATACTCGTGATAAAGAGTATAATTTTGGGACCAGTTCTTTCTGCCTGTCAAGATTTACGCATTGAAGAGTGGGTGGGTGAGAGGGGGGTCTGGGCAGGCTAGGTTTCGAGTGATCATTTTAGACTGGTATGGCTGGAGGTGGCACAGCCAGTTTTGGCCTTGGTGAGACAGTGACCTCATGGCTGAGAGAGTGCCAGTGTGTGTTTCTGTGAGGAAGGGGAGGTGTTAAAGTGCTGCTTGGGAACAGATGCTTTGTCCTCTAATGTCACGCTGTATACTTGAGAGGTTCTGTCATCACTGGGGTTTGGGCTGTCAAGAGGGAGGGCCCATCTGGTTCCCCAGCACTGTGTGTGCCTGGTGGAAGGGACAGTACAAAGGTAAACATACACTAATTGTTCTTTCCTTTTCTATTCCTTTGTATTCTATTGTTGTTTGATTGTAGTTTATCATGTTACACAAAGCTGCACACCAAGGATAGTTTTCCTTTAGAAACAATTGGTGCCGTTCCAGGTATCTTGGAAGCTTTCTATTTCCGGACAAGTGAATAAACTCCGGTTAAATATCATATGTTCTTTTGAGCCTCAAAGCATTTGATACGAAGGCTTAAGAAAGATGCCGGCTGGAGCTGTATCCGTGACTTCAGACAGGATTTTAGAGATTATCAGGAAATTCTTTTAAAGTTGTCTTTTAAATGTTTTTACAACTAAAATGTATTTTTAAGTACACCTTTTCTGCAATAACTCAGTCAGAGCATAGGTTGTGTGCACACGGTTAGAGAGTTTCCAGGTCAAGAGAAAGAGCAGTGTGTTTACACTAGAGGTCAGTCTGTTTGTTGATAAATAAATGCTACAACTTTTTGAGGACCCAATCTTTTGCTCAGCATCCCCCTTCCTCCAGGCATTGTTACAGAGACTTTAATGCCATTTAAAAGTCAACAAAAGTGACAAATACCCCAGTTCAAATACTTTTTTCTGTTTTAATATTCCACATTCTCAGGAATCCTGGAGCATCCTTCCTGACAAAGACCAAATTAATAGACTAGTCAATACCAAGACCAAAACACAGTGACAAATTAAATGTTTGAAGACTAGTATGAGCTCTGATTTACACACACACACACACACACACACACACACACACACACACACACACACACACACACACACACACACACACACACACACACACACACACACACACACACACACACACACACACACACACACACACACACACACACACACACACACACACACACACACACACACACACACACACACACACACACACACACACACACACACACACACACACACACACACATGCACACAGAAGTCATGGGTGGTTATCATGTTCTCTGTTCTGCTGCCTGGCTGTGTTTTTAATTAGTATGTTGAACATGACCTTTGACATGCGTTTAAGTATAGATCACCAGCCGCCGTCTGGGGAGGGGCTGCTGGTCAGAAGATCTTTCACTTGCACTCTCCGTAAAACAGATGTCAGTGGCTTTGTTGTTGTTCAAACTGTTGCATTCATGTAGTTGTGTATTTAAATGAAATGGGATCAGGATAGCCTATGGGAGATATTGCATTTGTTCTTCTGAAGTGCCTTTTAAGCAACACAATGAAGGCTATATTTAAAATTAATCTCTTTGTGCCTCATTTCTGACACACTCTGCACATAAAGATGAGTGTGTTGTTTATCAAACTGATGCAGAGCCGTGGAAGTAGTTTAACGCTGACTCATGGTGTACCATGTGTCAAAACAGTGAAGTGTGCTCCCAAAGTAACCATCTTTCAATAGGAAATCGCTTTTTATTTTACTATCCCTCTGCTGCAGCTCAATACTTTTTCTGTGAAAGTATTTTGTAATAAAAAACTGTAAGAGACTGCTCAAGTCAGACTGCTGAAGTCTTATATTCAGTTAAACTAAAAGAACAATATGGGAAGGCGAAACAGCCGATAACACTTTTTTTGAACACTGTTAATTTTCCAATAAGCATGTGTGGGTAATGTTGAAAAATGTGAACTTGTTCTTTAAGGAGGTAAATTAAATGTGATAGTTTGAAATTGTTATGGATTTACTGGTTTTCACTCAAATTTATAGTCATTTTACTGTCAGAATATTCTGCATATGAAGATAAAATAATCAGCTGTGCATGTAAAGTAAGGTTAGTTAAAGTCAAACTCTTAAACCCCTTTATCTATAAATATTAATAGTAGAAAATGATCTTTCAATGTAATTGTAGAAGCAGTTAATTGTGTATGCTTTCTAGTAACAGATCAATCTTAACTGCGTATTGTGGTCTTGAACAAAAATATGGTGAAATTATGATATGGTTCATTTCTTAGGCCCCATGTAAACTGATCCAGGGCTGCATAACTGTGTTGTTGCAATTATTGGGATTGATTGCATTCCTTTGATATAGATGTGTATAATTAAGGCGTATAGCTGAATCAACAGCCTCCACAGTCATTAACAGTGTGTCTTCTGCTTGTACAAGAACATAAGGAACTAAAAGAGCAAATCAATGAACCATTAGTCAAGCCTTGCAAAGATAAATAC
Organism: Notothenia rossii; assembly: GCF_949606895.1. Classification (NCBI taxonomy): domain Eukaryota; kingdom Metazoa; phylum Chordata; class Actinopteri; order Perciformes; family Nototheniidae; genus Notothenia; species Notothenia rossii. The sequence continues at coordinate 15,974,050 of NC_136904.1, forward strand.
TTCATAATCCTACGCAGATTCGGAACACAAACATATTAAGCCTCTACTTCTCCTAAACACCCGTGTGTGTGTGTGTGTGTGTGTGTGTGTGTGTGTGTGTGTGTGTGTGTGTGTGTGTGTGTGTGTGTGTGTGTGTGTGTGTGTGTGTGTGTGTGTGTGTGTGTGTGTGTGTGTGTGTGTGTGTGTGTGTGTGTGTGTGTGTGTATCCTCACAGGGTGTTTATTTTTGTATGGTGGTCTGACTGTTTTGAGTGGATGATTATTGTTGACCTGTTAGACGAGCAGAGACAGGTTTCTGTGACTGAGTTCAATCATTCAGTCGCTTAGTGTCTGTGAGGTATACAAAGTGTGTGTGTATTACTCTTGTGCTGTGTCTTGTGTTTTTGTCTGTTGATATGCTGCTGTATGTGTGTGTACGTGCATGTGTGTTTGGTTTCAAAGATCGAGTGTGTTCTCACTGCACGGCTCATATCCTGGAGAGGAGGTATTTGCTGTCACAGGAAAAACATGCCGGCAACTTGACAGTGTCGCCAAGGAATAGAAGATTTACAGTGTAGTGAAAGAAGGAGTGAGGGCAACATTACACATCAAATCTGGATGTGAAGTTGAAAAGGGAGAGAAAGATTATCCTAAGTGAATTATTGGAGAAAAAAAAGGGGAAAAGAAGAGTGGGAGGCTGAGAGAAGGTGAGGGGGTTAATGGGATTTAAATTGCAGCCAGAGGAAAACAGAAGAAAAAGGAGTCTCATTTTTTACATCAATTCATCATAGAAGATATATAACAGCATGCTGGCCACACAGCCTGGTTACAAATGGGTTTCTATTAAAACTGTGTTCATTTGAAGCATGCAATGTGGTAAAGTCTTAACATATGGCGTGCTGTGTTATGCCCGTCTATGTGTATGAATGTTTGGTTAGTGAAAACTGTTTGTATTGCACATATTCTTTAACGTTCCTGCAGCTGGGTCTCTTCCAGCGGTGCAGTCTGATTGACAGCCGTGGGTTTCACAGGGAATCCTTTTGGTATTTAAGGAGCTTACTTTCAAAGCTGCTGGAGGTGGCTTTTGATTAAGCGCTCAAAGCTTTAATCACCCTCTTCCCGCTAACATCCTTCAGCACTACATTCTTGCCCAAATCTGAATAAGGAGATCCTGTATGGAGCAGATGAGAGTGAGATGTTTTATTCTTTTATTCTTTGTCTTCCCTTTTATGTCTAGGCCCTGCAAAGGCTCTTCATAGACCTCCCACAGCACTAATTGTTGTTGTTACAATATCATATTTGGTCATTCAAACAAATTGGTCACATGGACAACTCTCCTTCATGGAAGTATTATGAACTGGACCTTACTCCATGATGTCCAGCACATAAGTCAAAAAAGTGATTTAACTTTCTGGATTGCCTCTTATTAGTTATCTACTCACTTGATCTTGCATAGCCTATAAGCTTTACATTGGGAGGTTGTCAGTAAAATAAAGAATAGCTCTTCTGTGTTCTGGGTATTTTTTTTAAATGTAAAACATTTATGGATTAAAAATGATGCTAAAAACGTTAATGACTATTGTTATTTGCAGTTGGAGGCGACGTGACAACAGTTTTAAATACAATTTAAAAAATGTTTTTATAATAGTGATCTTGAGAAATCCATTTTTTTTGTCTTCTGCAGTACCACATTTGGCCACTGGGACAGACAGACGGTCAGTAGTTGCAGGGTCAAATACAAGTCTGTTAACATCAATGCAATGTCGATAGGTGTACAATATGAGGTTGCAGTTTATATGTGTGTAAATGTAATTGTACAATCTTACACAATATGCTGTCATGTTATATGTTATAAGTGACAAGCAAGACATATTCAATCTGATTATATCAGCATCCACCAGATATAATAGTTTATCAATACCCTGTCCTCCCACCTCGTAACACTTGGTTTGGTCCATTCCTTGTTCCCTCTTTTTTTTAATGCTACTAGAGAAACAACATCCACCAGCCACAGAAAAAGATAGAGTAAATACTCTTTTGTTTTCTCTCTGTAAATTGTAAGTTTGCTGTGAGTAATCCAGCCCTTAAGCAATTTATGAGCTATTTGTGTAAATGTGTCGAGTACAAGTTGTTGGTGCTGAATGTGTAAACACCAGCCAATTTACTTGGCTAGCTTAGCTAGTTCGCTAGCTTTTAACTGGCTTTCTCCTTTTAACCTAACAACGTTAGCAAAGACACACCGTCAGTTTTTTTAACATTTAATTTTTACTATAATATTTTTAAGTTATCTGCATTTAAATATAAATAATGTAATTTATGGTTGTTATTACAATTATTTGACTGGCAGCTTTCTTGCTTTTGACACAAGACTGCATTTTGATGTAGTTTGATTTGATGCAGGAAATGCAGAAAGAAAGAGAAAAGTGAAAAGGCAAAGACTGAAAACCAACCCTGGCATGCAGGTGAGTTTGTTATGCAAGTTCAGTGTTTCCCCTAGGATGCAGTCATAGCAGCGGTGCTAAGGCATGTGGGCCCAGCATAATGTGAGCGTGGAGCACGTGGAATTTTTTAGTGTGTGCGCGTGCGAAGTGCGCCCCGCCAATTTTTTTCTATATGTCAGCACAAGAAAGGCTCTTGATGCCTAGTACCAGGGCCGGTTCTAGACAATTTGCTGCCCTAGGTGAGATGTTAGGCGACATTTTATATGTAAAGAATAAATGAAAAATCTCTACAAAAGACAAATACACTGCAAAAACAGAAACTTATTGACATAGGTAATAGACGTCAAAATGGCTTCAAATGTATTCAGTATTGTATGAACATGTTTGAATTGGAGGGTGGACGTCACATCCTCTAGGGGGGTCCGGGGCAATGTCTCAAGATTTAGAAAAAATACACCTTTATTGAACATACAGTAACACAAATACTACAAATCCACATAACAAACAATCAAAAATGAAAAAGGGTCGCCACTTATTATTATTTTAAGAAAAAAAAAAAAAGAAAAAAAAGATATATATATTTTTTAAAAGGTTTTTTTGGTACCTGGCTGGCTCTCCCTAGCAGCGGCGCTCATATTTCAGCAGCGGTGCTGCGCCGCCACTATTTGTATATATGGGAAACACTGTAGTTACAAATAAACTAGCAAACCTAAGGGGATGATCTTTAAAGAATATGCAGCTAATTTGTCATCCCAGCAAATATGTCTGTACTTCACCCCAAAATATTTTCTTTCTGAGATTTGTTTTCATTGGTTGGCAGTCCAAATTGTTAAATATATGACAAATAGGATCATAAAAGACATCTTAAATCTTTAAATCTTTAAATCTTAAAAGCAGAAGATTACCAAATAGGAAAGGAGAGTAATTGAATCAAGCATTGTCAGAAGTTTCCTTGCATCCTGTGTTGGTACAAATAGGAATGTCATTCAGTGCAAAGAGTGAATGACGAGGTTGCAGCTCACTGTAGTTTTTAAGTGAATAAGATCGTTGCACCACTGCTTAAAGGTTGTTTTTTGATGCATGATGGTTGAAAAGGTAGGTGTGGTTTTGGGGCTTGTCTGGGTGTAGACTTCCATCTAGTTAGTAGCTGATAGATGAAGGCATACTGACCTTCTCACCCTGCAGAACCAAGCGGAGAGGTGAGTATTTTCTCAGCACTCAGGGATAGGGTCAGCAAAGGTCATGTGTTATATTGAAGGTAAGGGATCTGTATCACACACCTGTGCCTTCAAATGTTGGCACAGTCAGCATTTTATCATGCAGTATGAAAACTCATATGGGATAATAAGTGATAATTAAATGCAATCTTTTTGAGTGGCTGATCCAATAATTGTACAAGGTTATCACTTGCCATGTTGTTGATAGCGTTCAGGATTTCAAAAATTTGGAAAAACTTTACAGCTGCAATTATTTGTTCGTCATGGCAACAATTAGGATGTTGAATGTAAAATCACTGGACACATGCTGCTTTTCGGCAATGGTTGAGCCGGGTTACACTCTTTTTATTCTGGATCTTCCTATTTTTGGCATCTCTTGGTATTAATTGGTTTGTATTGAATGTCTTCCACAGCTTTTGTGTGTCAGGTCATAGTCAAACATCTGTCTGTTTGATGACTTATGGTCCCCACACAGGTGTTTTTAAGGTGTTTTTGCTGATTATTCCTCTAAGAAGTATGTAAGCATGTATGAACTGTGCTTGATTGACATCTCCCTCAGTATCCTGTCAGTTTTGTTGTACCTATTAGGGCGGGACAACCTACACCTTTATGATCCCTATTAGTAGAGTTAGGTGACGGCAGCAACCTCCCAGCTTATCCACAGCTCTAAACTAAGAAGACATATAATCAGCCTAAATACGGCTAATTGTCTGTTATCACAACAGGTCAGCTGATTTCAGGAATAGATTGTTACAGGTGCCTTTAGCTGGTTATATTACAGACTAAATTCTGTTGTATACGTTTACAAATCAGAAACAGTTGTTCCTTTTTAATTTCAGTGAAACAAAACTCTTTGATAGCCTATCATTAATTGTGCCTGGCAATCTTGCCTTCATTAAAACAAATGTCCAAATACACTTGAGTGGACAGGGTGAAAGAGGAACAGAGAGGGCAGTGTCCCTCTAAACCCTGCATCCATGAACCCTGCTGTGAACATTTGGCACCAAAATTTGTGTATGCAAAAGGTCAGGTTGGGGACACATAGTAAACTATATGTGAACTAGATGGTTGTGCTGTGATTGGACGTGGGAGTGTGACGTTTCCAGCCACATAATTGAATTCGTGTTTATTTCACTGGGAAGATGATTCAACAATACAGAGCGTGAAACTGATTTGACGTGCATATTACACTTCACAGATTAAAAAATACAACAGATCACATAATACACACACCAAAAAGCAGAAATACACAAACATACTGTATCCACTAATTCAACTATTTGAGAAAACAAAAGGGAGTAAGGCTCTCAAAGCGAGGAGATTTTGCCTTTTATAAGGATTTGATCATTTTAATTGTCAATGCTTGAACACATACTGTGTACTTCTGTCTTCTCTATCATACATTTTACATTATTTTCTGCTTCTCTCCTTTCATTCTTAGCTTTAGTGAAGAATGGGCTGTGTGCCGCAGGCTTATGGTGTTTACTCTTCTACCCATTTCCCTTTTTTTCTCTTGTCCCTGCACTTAACATTTCTGGACTACCTAAGACAATTATAGTATGGAACAAGACCTATATATAGTAAATAACTACATGCAGGTTGAAGAGCTCTCATGGGCATAGTAATTTCACCAACAGATTTTTATAGAGATGTTTTGAAACTTGGACTTGCGTTTCCTGCCAGTTATTAGCATACTTCAAAGATGCACCTCAGAAAAAGTGGCATTAGCAGTAGGTACTGCAACTGTAAAGGTAATTGTGTAACATTTCAAGTTTTATTTGGGAGTTTTTGTAATATTTGTGTGCAATGGGATATTGAAGGAAGTCCTCTTTATGTTGACATTAGAGGGAGTTAATGCTAAGGGTTTGAGCAGTCCTTTTGGGATTCAGCATTCTTACTTTGTGATCAGGACACTGTCCTAGCTTCCTACATGGTCAAAGGACCATTCTGTCATTCTTACGCTGTTAACAATTTCTCGTTTTGTTTTGTACAAATGTTTGTGTAACTCTGCTGGGTGAAACCTTTTTATTTAAAAGCCTTTCAACTTTTTCTTTTATCTAGAAGAGAGCCAATGTACTTTTTTTTTTTGTGAATACCATATTATTTTAGGCAGGTGCACATTCTCAAATCATGATGTTTGGCAATTTCTATACTGTACGTCTGTTTTTTAGTAATTGGTTCTTACCAGACCGGAGGCTGGCATGGCACGGCAAGAGGCCAATTCGATAGAGAAGTGATGCTGTAAAGGCCACAGTGCTTTACTGCCCTGGAGTCTGGGTTTTACAGCAGTAAACCTGGTTTGACTGTGGTAATTATAGAGCACGGAGTGTAATGCGACCATAGCTCAGCTCTCTCTGCCAGCTGCCCTCCGACCAAACGTGCTCTCACCCAAAGTCACGTATAAATGCATACATTCGTAGACATGCACTTGCATCCACACATACAGTATGTAGTCGTTGAACAAAATGTACATACAGAACAGCTGCATGCTTGTGTTTGTGCACGTGTGTCTGCCAGGTGGTTGGGAGCACTGGCAGGTGTTTGCTCTGTTGCTGGAATATGCAGCTGGATTGTGCCACAGCTGTGCGTGTGTGAAAGTGTGCGTGTCTGTGTGTGTGGTTCTGCACCTGGACACGGCGGGAGTGTGTGATAACACAGTAGCTAATGGCAGACCTATTTCCTTGCCAGACATTTAACATATAACTTATGCTCTTAGCAGACTGGATATAATTCATTGCTATTAAGTGCTGCTCATTAGTCCTGCTCTTTCAGACCTCCCAAGTGCTGCTCAACATCTGTGTGACTCTGACTCCTCGTTATTTGGGTCTTCATCCTCACTTCATACTTTGTTTGCTCTCGCATCCTCATGTCTTACTTTTCCCCCTCTTTTCTGCTAATCCTACCAATGGGGTAAAAACAAGGAAGATTTGCTCCCACCCTGCTGACAGGCCAACTAAAGATGTCTGCTGGGGCCAAAATAGGCCCCCTGTAGTGGACTAAATATACCTCACAACCTCTTGCCCTACTCTCAACCACTGGCTCTGACCAACCAGACGTCAGACAGCTTCACCCTCTTTCTGTCAGCCAACCGGAGGAGAGATAATGATAAGCATTGCTGGTGATCTTCAGGGTGCTTATTTTGGCTGAAGAAGACATTCCCTCCTTGGATTACTCCCTCCCCCCGTCAGTATCACCAAGTCCTGGCCGTGACTCCCCCACCACCCCACCCCCACAAATGCCGGTCCAGCCACCTGGTCTCTCACATACTCAGCTTGTCCTGCCAGCTCCGGGACAGCTGGGAAGAAATAGACAGAGGCGGAGTTTTGGACTGATCCTGATACCTCTGGAAGAATGCAGTTCACAGACTATACAGTAGCTCTAAATCATTTGATGTTAGGTAGTGTCTGCACTGTAAGCTAAAAGTAGATCTTCAAATGGGAGTATTGGTAGCCTTCATGAGCTTTAAAGAAACTTAATTCCTTAGGTATTGCCTGTTTGAAAAGCTGTCTGAAGTTGTCGTTTAGTGGGTAGTATGTGTAAATGGCATACTAAAGGTACACATTTGATAAAGTTTAGTTAGGGTTGTTAATGTGATCCAGTTAGTAATCCAAAGCACATTTCACACAGAGAAAGATTACTCTGAGAATCCTCAACATTAGCCATCCATCCAGGACACACACATAAACATGAACACAGATGCATGAGCAGACATACATAGTGAGGAGCTACAGGGACTTTGTAAATAGTTTCCATGGGTAAGACTCCCCCCCACTGACATGACCATGCTATGAGTCAGACATAAACCGATACAGTTTCCCCATCTGTGTTACAGATAGATACCACAGATACTTCCCCAAGGCCTGTCATTATTTATTTGTTACTTTTCCCCCGCTTTCTCTTTCAAGTACGCCATTTGCACTTTTGGAATGTTACTATTTTATATTTCATGAGGCTGTTTACAGATGCTGATTATGTCCGTGACTTATTGAAAGCATGTCCTAATCCGATGCTATCGGGCTAGCAGTGCGCTAACATACGACCTGCCAACTTGGTCAGTGGTATTTCCCACACGGTCAGGAGCTGTGTGCAATGTGGACCAATGGGCTAGTCATGGTTAATGTGAAGAGCACAGCCTCAAGGCCACAGGGAGGAGTGGTAAGCCACCAGAGTAGATTTAACCCAATTTGCGAGTGATCCCCTACCTCCTTGGGGTACAGCTGCACCGTTACTGACTGTACATGACATTAGCATGGTGTTTATTGACAATGGTAGTTTAAGGTTAGATCCTTGACCAAAGAAATAACAGAGAGAAGAATGTGTTCTTAAAGAGAGCCCCCCGTTATAAAACTAAAGTGTTATGAAAGCCAACAGAGGGTTGTAGATGTTTTTATGTTCTTCTCTTCTACGGGGGGCTATCAAAATATCACATGGCTCGAGTTAGGTGTCAGAGGTTTTTTCCATTTTTCTCTTCTGTCCATCTCTCACCTTTTCCCCCTTGTACCCCCATCACTTCAGCCTTCCTCTCTCTATCTCTTCACCCCCCTTCTTCCACCCCTCTTCCCTCTTTTTCTCCCCCCATCCTCTTCATCTTTCCCTGTGGTATTAGCGGGGCCACATGTTGCTGGCCTCTCCTGGCGGTGTGAGCCCCATGGCAGGCCCTGGCTCCAGGCTGACGCGCAGCTCGGTGTGTGTGTGTCTGTGCGTGTGGATGAGAGAGACTTCAATGTGTGCCTGCATGCCTAAGAGAGAGCCTGTGTGTGTGTGTGTGTTTGTGTGTGAATGTGTGTGAGGCCACTAACACAGTAACCTGATAGTGGTGCGGCTGAGTTGTACGGAGCGGAGCAGTGCTGTGATTTATCCCGCGGGCCCAGCAGATGGCTGCAACAGGAGTTTGTTTAAGTTTGCTTCAGAGCCGGGCAAGCAGCCAGGAGCATAGAGAGGGCCTGCCAGAAAAATGTTCACTGACTCTGGATGCCTAACCACAGTGCTCCCCCTCTCCTCTCCCTTCCGCCTCCCCCTAACCCCTCACAGCCCTCTCAGTCCAACACACACACACACATGGAGACAAACACACATGCTCTCGCAGACTTTCTGTCGCTACTCTCCTTTTACCCCTCTCTAATTTCTTTCTTTCCTCCCATCTGCTTCACACACATGCTTACATACATATGCACGCTCACATGCGCGTACACACACACACACACACACACACACACACACACACACACACACACACACACACACACACACACACACACACACACACACACACACACACACACGTTGGTTTGTGCATGCTTCTCCGTTCTGTTGGCAACATCCCTGGTGCAGACATGACCTCACACCTCAGGAGGGGGCATTAAAGACTGTGGATGTGTCCATTCTGGTGGGGGTCTTCTGAACAAAACCATATGAACAACAGTTTGCCTCTCACACTGGAGAAGTATCTGCTGGATAAACAAATGCAGAGGACCACATGCACAACCTTGCAAAACGTTGTGCACATAAAGCAGATGGTTTCTGGGTGTAATGTCCGTGCATTGGCTCTTTCTGTCTTGCTTTGATTCAATGTCTTGCTCTCTGATTGCAAAGGTGATGACAAGTCCTATCACATCGCCTCAGGTCACCTAGGTGATAACTCCTGACCTCCCTCTCCACACATCTGCTCTCTCTTCGTACCTTATCTCTCTCTGGTCCTTTCCAGTTCTTTCCCTCTTCTACATATTCCTCTTCTTGACACAGAGTTCAGCGAGAAGAAGTCATGATCACTAAAATCTCTCTAAATCAGATGAATTAGCTCACACTGCAAGACACAGTGAAGTACATTTGAGAATGAGGGAAGAGTTATTAGTCAATTCTTGGTCTGGTCATTTGAATAGCTGAATTATCTCAGAATCAGCAGTTTGACATATTGCATTTTCAGACTGCACACTCTATATTATGTCTTTATGTCTTTATTAGGATCCCCATTAGCACTAGCATGAGCATTGGCTATTCTTCCTGGGGTCCTCGCACACACAAAACATACATAAACATACAACAAATAATAATTTCATGCAATTTACAGTGCTGTATGAAGTGAAAACTAAAATGGTCATCCAATTATCGCCATCCTATTGTGTACGTTCAGTTGGTATACTTCGCCAACTACAAAATCAAATGCAATTGAATTCCCTCCCTATAGTAAGTAGTTCATGTTAAATCATGTGTTTACATAATCCTTTTATTTGTTGTATTTCTAAGAATAAAATCACTTTAATCCCACATGCATTATGATACAGGGCATGGTGTGTAAGTTTGCACATACATAGAATGTATGTAGATGATTGTCTTGTTATTATGATGAGCTGATGATTTTGAAAAGATATGAACGAAAGATCAGCTATGAGGCCATGTGTTTTTAGGAATATCAGAGTCAGTATCCAGATGTCTATCTCTTTTTCTTCCTTCTGAAATATTACCGCACTCCATGACAAACTTCAGCCAGGAACAAAAGGGTTTGTGTGTGTGTGTGTGTGTGTGTGTGTGTGTGTGTGTGTGTGTGTGTGTGTGTGTGTGTGTGTGTGTGTGTGTGTGTGTGTGTGTGTGTGTGTGTGTGTGTGTGTGTGTGTGTGTGTGTGTGTGTGTGTGTGTGTTGTAAAGTGAAAAACATTCAGTGTGTTTATCTTTTTATGACTGTGTGTGCATGTGTCACAGTGACCAATTCTTAGTCTTTTTCAACATTATTCTGAGCCTCAACAAAAGCGCACACATGTTCTTTGTTCTCGTCTTTTCTCCTCTTAATTCATAAAAGCTTTATTGTTTTGGCTCTTCCGTTCTCCTAACTCTTCTCTCTGGACTTGTTTATTTAGCTTATTTATATCCTGGTGTTCTCCAATGTTTACATCTACTGACTTTCTCTCACCATCTACTGACTTTCTCTCACTATCGTGTTTATTTGATTACATCACTGATGTTTCTCCGTTTCATTTTCTGTCTCCTAACCTCTGTCCAGTGTCATCAGAGACTGTTTTAGTTTGGTGACAGTGATTCGGCTGAGAGCTTGGTTATACTGATGGTATCAAACGAGAGAGCATGGAGAAGGTCACTGATGTGGACTGAAGCGATGCAGGAATGAAATCTGTATATATAGAGTGAGAGGAGATCCTTGTGTGTGTGTGTTTATATGTGTTTATGTGTGTGTATGACTTATTGTGGAGGATGTCAGGGCCATTGTATTTTGGCCCAGATGCTTATTTCCTCTGAATGAACATAAGTCATTCCTACTGCCTGTTGTGCCTTCCGGTTGGAGACACATGTTATCCGTGTTGTGTAAGAGTTTGAAGAGGAAAAAGAGAGGTGTGTTTGAGTTCCTGGAGGAATCGGCTGCTTAGAGAACTTTCTTGAATTTAATTGAATGCCACATTTGTGCTGAATTTGATATTAACAAAGGCTAGCTGTGTTTATTAATTGAAAGTGTTATCACAATCAACACGTATTATTCCTTTGATGTGTAGGGAGACCTTTCTGGGTGACATCCCCTGCATGCTCGTCTTTTTGAAAACCACTTCAAGTTCAGACAGCTACTCATCAAACAGGAAGGACGGAAAGAGGAGATGGGTAAGGAAGAGAGAATTCTTTATTAGGCTTCATATCCGCTTGAAGCTCTGCTCCTAGATACCCTCAGAGGAGAGGAAGTGAGCAGGTCACAGGTCAGGTAGCTTAGCAGCCTGCTAATGAATATTTATCTGTCAAGGTTACACTCAGTTGACATAAATTGGCTTGTGCCCGACTTATTACCTTACCTAAATGTGCTTATGTCCACCCATTACCTTATGCTAGTCTATATAATGGAGTGTACCTTCACTAGTCTCCCCGAAATGCTCTCCACTTCTCACAGACTTTCGACAAGGAATTAAATCAGATCTTTAAAGATATCTGAAATAAAGTAATCACTTGGATTTTTTGTAACAAATGTCAGTAACTTTTTTGTAATGCTGCCTACAAATTACCTTATTTTAAAATGTTCTTAAAATAGTGTTTCTAGAACTAGTCAAATTCAAAAGTCTAAAAATAAGCAACACATAGTTTATATTATTTAATTGTAGTACATTATGAAATCCCCCTAGGTAACTCTAATAAAGTAGACATGACCTCAGCATTTAACATGAAGGCAATTTCTTTATGATATCCAAGTTTTTTTTTTAAAGCTCAGCGGAAGAGATTGTAAAATAAAAAAGTAATTTAATTAAGAAGTGTCTTTCGGTGAAACCAAAACACATGTTGGTTTAGAGAAAATACATTCTCCATTAAAATCTATGAAATATAACCATGGGAACTTCAAACTCTTATTATAAAACCAGTCTGAAATTGTATCCTTTAATAAGCCCATTACTTTTTGCCAGTCGTACATTTCATGACCTGTGAGATTCATCAGCAGTCAGTTTTTTTTATCATACATGTTTTTGTAACTAAAATAACCTAAGGTCCTCTTTGATCTCCGATCCAATATGGCTCAAACCCAGTCCGCTGCAGATCAATGAATACAATGTGACATGTGAGTCTGTGTGGATTAGTGGACCCTTTAAGGAATGCCATCCATAACGTCTTACTAACCTTGTCCTCACTGTTGTGTGCCTATGATAACACTGTGTGTTTGGTCCAGGCCAGATGGGATTTTAGTGAGCTGATAGTTGTCCACCTGTTGGTTTGCCTCAGGAGAGCGGGAAGCCCAGCAAAGCTACAAACCAGAGCCTCAGACAGACTGACGCTGGCCGAGCAGTGATCAGATGCTGTTTGACTTCCACCAAATAAGGAACATGTGTGCTCGGTGGTGGACTGATAGCAGGCTCTGGAGGGGCTCCAACACTGCGCAGCTCCACAGGTGTCACAGTTGTTCAGGGCTGTGTGTAAAAGCCAGTGATTGTGTGAGATAGTGTTAGCTTTTATGTTTGCGTGCACACACATTTGCGAGCATTTCGACCAGTGAAGCATCTTGAGTGTGAGTATCTGTCCATCTAGATCAAAGCTGTCTCCCCCTGTTGTTTTGTAGCTCTTGGCTGAGTCGGTGTGTGTGGAGGCTAGAGCTGCTTTTATTGAGTGTTGCTGAGTCGGTCAGTGGCCTGAGCTTACATGCACGGCTGTGGTCCTGTTGGATCTCTGTGATAGGCTGTTAAAGCTGACTGACAGCCCTGCTTTACAAGCTGCTATACATCAACCCGTAGACCTGCTGCAACCGTGGGAACACAGACACATTTGTTTTTGAGTGTGTGCGTGTGTGTGCGTGTGTGTGGCAGAGTCAGTGAGTAGTGGGGGTCAGCGTGGAGCAGAAACAGGGCCTGCTGTTGAACGATAAGGCCTGCTGACCCTGTAACCTCAGGCTCGCTGTGATGAGGTCATCTCAAATTACAGCTGGCCAAATGTTCCCTGTCTGCTAGCATTAAGACAGGAAGGTCTAACCTCTGGAGCAGAAAGCTTTTCCAACCCGCTGATGGATGCAGCCGCTCTTCCTTCCAAATGTATGTCCAATAAATGGATTAATAGACTCTTACTGACACACAATTGTTGGCTGGCAACCAGAGGCTAAGTCATGATATCATTCTATCACAGTATATCATGTATTGTTTCCAGTTGGACAATATACCCAGGACTGGCCAAATATTTTTTTGTTTTTATTCTGTTTTGTCGAACAATGTTTTTATTTACTGGATCGTGTACTTTCTGTTTTATAGAGTTTAAAGAAAGCGAATCAGGGTACTCTGGCATTGAATTCAAATAAATGAATAAGTTATTTATTATTTGGTTGCTTTTGGATCTCTGACTCTCAACAACATTTTTGAACGATAAAACAAGTTTGAATGCCAGACAATGTTTGGTCTAGCTTGACAATGACTTTTAGCAATTGGCTCTGTTAACAAAACTAAAAGTGCAACTCTGTCTGGATCCCTCTATCTTTGTCTTTCTTAGTTTCTCCCTCCTTCATTCTCAACTCTTAATCTTCCTCCTCCTCATCCTTCGCCTCCTTTGTCTCCATTTCAGTGCAGATCAAGACATTATTTTCTGGCGCTGATGCCATTTCTTTATTTTCCCTTTGAGGAGTCAGATTTATTGCTACAACATCTCATTTTAGTTGTTCAATTCATGTGTATCAACATTAGCAAAAAGGCTTTTTCCATGTTCAATCGTAAAAGTTGCGTGAACTACACAGCAGGCAAAGTCGGTGCAAAGCGTGCGGTTTAACTTGTGTGTATGTGTGTGCACGAGCATGAGTGTGTGCATGTTAGTGCACAACTCAAGCACAGATGTTCTCAAAGGCTCCAGTTTTGAGCCAGTAGTTCTCCCTCTCCGCTTGCAGAAAAAGGGAAGTGTCTAATAAAAGGCGGGTGTATGAGACGAAGTGAGTAACACACACACACAGAGAAAGAGAGAGAAAGAGTCTGCCTCGCTCGATCTCTCTGAGCCTGTGAGAGAGCATGCGAGTGAGTGAGCGAGCGAGGCAGGAAGCAGGGAGGGAGGCTGTGCCAAGCTGGAGCTGAATTCCTGCCAAGAGTCTACTTGTTTGCTCGTCTGGCTGGAGCCAGAGGCTGACCTTATTAGCTGGGAGGGCAGCCGTCTTATTAAAACACATCTGGCGCTCAGGGAGCCCAAATAGTCCTCATATTGTCTTCCTGCTTGCTCCTGACCTTGCGTTACCTAGCAGGAATGCTGACAAGGGCTTCACGCATCTGTTGAGAGTTTCACCAGGGTCTTTTCTCCCCCTCTTTCCCTCCCTCCTCCCCTCTTTCCCACCTTTGCTGGCGCCTGCACGGTAGCTCTGTGGGACCTGTTTTTCTTCCCCCCCCCCGTCTTTCCTTTTCCCTCCCACTCTTTTCCACACGCCAACCCTCAACACCGCCACCACTCTTTTCGATGTAGCGTCCCAGTACCCCCCATGGAGAGACGTTTCTTTTTTCCTGCTCCCCATGCCAGGTTGCTGTGTTGATACAATTATTCCTATGTATATATTTTATGAGGGGCTGTAACATGGTCCTGTTTAAATAGCTATTTACTGGTTATTTTAAATGTGGATGGTGCCGCGTCCTGGGCTTGTCTTTATTGTCTATTTGGAAAGGGGGGGCTTCTTTATGGTGTGTTCAGTGTTTGTTAAGAGGAGCCTTAAGTGGAGACACAAAGAATCAAGCTTATACTGTACAGGAACAGATTTCCAGCTGTCTTCACAATGGCTATACTTCAATAGCTTGGTGTGTGTGTGTTGTGTTGACTTTCTACACAATGCGAAGAAAGCATTGTCGGCCCACTCCTACAAAATATAGCCACAAGAAAGCATTTGTGTTGCTGTATAAGATGTTCTTTGAGAGCCTGATCCTTGCAGTAAAGGTCCGGGTGAGCTGCTGCTCACTGATCTGGAAACAGCACTATCATTACCAGACTTAACACCTGTAAGTACGTGTAAGCTGCTGCAGATGGAAGTGAAGTCTTCCACTTTACACACTGACGTTAAAGTGACTGACTCTCTTGCACACCTGTCATTCGTAACGCCACCCTTCAGTATGAATTCACTTTGACTTGTTTCATTTTCAAAGTTGCTGATAGAGTATTTTGACTTTTCAACATGCTCTCTTTGTCTCTGCTGCGCTGGTAATGGTTCCTGCTAGTGTTGGCCC
>NC_136904.1:15989527-16032027 GCF_949606895.1 Notothenia rossii
GTCCCCTAGGTGGAGAGAGGAAAAGCCATGCCACTTCCATACATCTTTCTCTCTTTCTTTTATTTTGCTTCTTTTACCTGTCTCATTTATTTGTTAAATTCCAAATTTGTGGTGCCAAACAGCAGAAAAAAACAAAACCAACATACAGTCAAAAAAAAGTTAATAATTAATTTGATTCATTTTTTTTATTTACACACACTTTTTATAAGCATATTCATGCCAGGGTGTTTTTGGGTTAACTGCAATCTGAATATATCTGTACGGTCTGTGCTTTACAGGACATTTATGTGTGTGTGTGTGTGTGTGTGTGTGTGTGTGTGTGTGTGTGTGTGTGTGTGTGTGTGTGTGTGTGGCCGCCAGGTCCTCAGCATGGGAACAGCTGTTCAGAGCAGTGCTGGCCACACACACATGGGTCTGATTAGCACTTGGTGACTCCCTCCCTTCCTCCCCCCTGCCCTCCCTGCTCACCTCCCTCCCTTTTCAGTGGGGGCCGCGGCATGCTGGCGGCACCAATAATTTTAATGCCTAGTCTGAGTCTGCCAGGAGCACAGGCATGCGAGTGCACACACACACACACACACACACACACACACACACACACACACACACACACACACACACACACACACACACACACACACACACACACACACACACACACACACACACACACACACACACACACACACACACAGCCACAGAGTCTTGCCAAGAGAGGGAGCACAAAGCTCTCATGCTTTGATCTGCGCTTTTCCTTTTTCCTCCCCCTCCCCTCTCTGTTTACCCCTGACCTTCTCCTCTCCCCCCCCCCCTCCTCTTCCTCCTTCTCTATATCCTTGCCGCTTCAGCACAGATGTTCTACCTCTACAAGTTCAGAGTTGACGTGTGGGGGTCTTCATGTCCCATACTAGTGTACACTAATCCCCTTGTAAATGTTATATATGGCCTGTTTTTTCAACCTCTCCTTCCTTGTCCGTCTTTTGGCAGAGCATTATATCAGCCAGTCTGTGTCTTAGTCTTAATGAAACAACTGAATGACTTCAATGATCTTAGTGGAATTGGGCTGTAGCAATAGACAGCACTGTACAACTATTTATCTAGCGAAATATCCATCTGTCTCTTTTTTGATCTGAGCAAACATTTCTCTCCGTCCTCTTGATAGTGCAGTCCAGTAGGACATGTCTTTCTGAGGCAGATTCCACATGGAACTGAAACCAGAAGAGTTGGTGTAATAACTCACAGAAGGAGGTGGGTGTGTAAGAGTAAGAGAGGGGGGGGGGCGTTCAGGGGGTCAACGATGGGTAGGGGAAATGCTGTGATAAAGGTCTAGGACTTGGTGTGAGAGGTGAGGAGGTGAGAGAAGATGGTAGAAGATCATGAAAGTGAAGAAACAGATACACTGCGGGTGGACATGAAGATCATATGCAAGGAGTGCAAATAGGAGAGAGAAGACCATGACTCATCAATGTGGCTCCACTTAGTGAATAGTCCCTGTGTTTGTGAGGGGAGACAAAGTGTGTGTTCTGTGTGTATCCATTGAACAGAAGAAAGACCTCAACATTAAACTTTAATAGAGAGAGCTGAGTGTCAAATGCAGTAGCTCAGGTGTTAGCAATAATTAACATTATACACAGTATAATAAGTTCAGCCTCTATTCATACCCAATTATGACAATTTCTGCAGCAGTATTTACATGATGAAACAAGTACAACATATACTGTATATTCACAACATGTATAACCTCTAAAAAGATAGATTTGAATAGATATTAAATTGCTTTTAATGTAAAATGACTATAGGGCCCTAACAGAGGGTATTTAAATGAATGGGTTAAGCGCTGAATGTGACACGTGTCTATGTAGCCAAAGCTTTTTATACATTTTACAGTTTAGACTCTCCTCTGTCAGTCTCACCATCTGTGTCTCTTCCCCTGTCTCTGTGTTGTATGTAGAGCTTGAGTGTCAGGAAATTCCCTCTGACAGACATATATCCATTTAGAGAATAGATTGGGACCGTGTGTCAGACTCCTGAGATCAAAACCACAATTTGTTCCAATATTTGCTGTCTGGACAGATTCTTTGTTTGGGTTAGGGGAGATTTCTTGTCTGTCTTTATGGTTTTTCTGGACTTATTTAGTCATCTTCGTTTCTGCAAGAATGAGCAGAATTGGTTTCAATCTTTTTGTATGACATGTTATATCATTAGTGGTTATGATAGGATGTGATGGCTTTTTGGCAGTGAAAGGGCTATATGTAGTGCAGAAAGTGTAATAATATGATCAGCCACCAGATGGTGCCAGTGCTCCACTCAGGACAGGTGTTGCTACTGGACCAAATCAGATGTGTAAATCTCTAATTTTGATAATTAAAAGAAAGTAGACTAAAGTAACTATACACAGGACAGGAGTGGAAGGCATGTAAACTATTTAAAGCAGTGATTATCCGGGCTTGTAAGTGAATGTGTGTGTGAACGTGTATGCATGTGTGTGTGTGTGTGAACGTGTATGTGTGTGTGAACGTGTATGTGTGTGTGAACGTGTGTGTGTGTGTGTGTGTGTGTGTGTGTGTGTGTGTGTGTGTGTGTGTGTGTGTGTGTGTGTGTGTGTGTGTGTGTGTGTGTGTGTGTGTGTGTGTGTGTGTGTGTGTGTGTGTGTGTGTGTGTGTGTGTGTGTGTGTGTGTGTGTGGTTACATGTTCATTTGTTTGTGCAAAACTGATCATTCTTGTGCAACGGTTCCAGTCATCCTGCACCTCTGGGTGGCTTGGAAAGTCTGCATAAATGTATGTTGGGGTTTTGAGGAAAAGGGATATGAAGCAGCTGTTTAAATGCTTTGTACAGTAATTGCTGTTGTGTGTGTGTGCGTGTGTGTGCGAATGTATGCGTGTGCTTGTGTGTGGTGTATGGTGTCATCACTTGGGCTGTGTTGTGGTAGACTCTCGGCTCCACACACCAGGCAAGTCTGTAATTACTCAAGCCAACGCTCATACACACTGTTAACTTGTAGAGTCTGTGGTCCCCCCACCCCACTCTCTCTCTCCCTTTCTCCCCCTTAAAGTCTTCCTCTGTGATTCCCAGTGTGGTCCCAGCTCTGGTTTGGCCATGAGATCTGTCTCCTGTGTTTTGGAATGTGTCGGTGCTTCTAGCCAATTTACTCTCATGAGGTATCATAATGAATTCTCTGACCAACGTGACCCAGCCAAGCAGCCAATTACACATGACTCTGTTTAGATACGTTTTAAACAGGGAGCTAACACATACCAGACAGGTTTTCAAATTGTCCTGTCAGCATTGTGTGTGTGTGTGTGTGCGCATGTGTACAGTGTGCATGTGTAAACCAGCTGTTGGTCTGGTCCAGCCACACAGATAGCTGCCAGAAGCTTCTTTGACCTCTGATATTAACACAGATATGACACAGCCCCCCCAGCCTCTCTTCCCAACAAACACACCAACACTCAATCTAGATGTACTTTAAAAAAAAAAAATGTTTTAATCATGCCAGTAGGTGTGTTTTTGTGTGTGTGTGTCTGTTTGTGTGTGTTCCTATGTAGTAACTGCCAACAGTCGGAGGAGGACAAGAGGCTAAGCCACATCTCTAACCAGTTTGAGAGCCTCCCTATCTCTGCTAACACAGACTGGGTTGCTGGGCACAAACAAGCACAGGCGCACAAGCACACACACACACACACACACACACACACACACACACACACACACACACACACACACACACACACACACACACACACACACACACACACACACACACACACACACACACACACACACACACACATACGCGCGCACAAGCACACACACACACACAAACAAACTGACTGAAAGTGGATAATAAACACGCATGCTTATGCACACCGTTCATGTACTCCTTTCTTTTACACACACACACACACACACACACACACACACACACACACACACACACACACACACACACACACACACACACACACACACACCCACACACACACACACACACACACACACACACACACACACACACACACACACACACACACACACACACACACACACACACACACACACACACACACACAGATTCCCTCTCCCAGTGTGGCTAAACTAGATTAGTGTGTGTAAAGGCTCATAATCCCTGCTGCCTCCCCAGCAGGCAGAGAGGAGCCTGTCCTCCAAATTAGGTTGGCCTCTCTGGGTGATGAGTGGCTGCCAGCAAGGGTCTGCTTTATTTGTGTGTGTGTGTATTTCAGTGTGTGTATTTTAGCATTTGTGCATGAGCTGTGAAGCACACGTCTCCAGCTGCTCTGTCACTTTTCAGCACGTAGACATTCACCCAAAGAAAGGACACAGGAAGATGGCACTAGGAAGCCTTAGGCACGGTGTTTGGTATACTTAGTGTCATCATTTAAGGCATGTTTATCTTGGTAGATATCACAAGGCAAAAGTTGGGTGTATAAAAGATAAACAGAAGTAGTCGAAACTTAACATTAGGAACTGCTTATCAAAGCGTGTCAGCATATACTATCTCCTGGCTTAGTACTGTATGTCTTTAGATGACTGTCAAGCAAGAAAAAACCTACTGATTTAATCGTTAATACCTACTCAATGCAAACCCCAAACAACATTTTTCAAGAAGTGAAAATAACCTTTTAACACATTCTTGTAAAACAACATTGTTTTCAAATGTGTTTCTGCATTTAAGGACCCTTCACACTTTCTTTTTTGTAAGAGCATGCTATCTTGGCTTACATTGTTGTATTTCACTCTGTAGTATATTGCTGTATGAGTGTTTGGCTGGACTCTGCGTACTGTATGACACACATAGTTCACCTTCTATGTAAATGCAACTATGGCAGCATTTGTGCCTTACTTTCTTGTGGTCAATCTCGACACAATTATGGGTATGTGTGTGTTTTTTTGTGAGAGTGTGTGTATTCTTTGTGTCTGCTATAAGCCCATGTCGGGATGTTTGAGCCCTTTAGACAGGAAGTCATTTGAACTCCTGACCTGGGATTGATATAAAAGTGAATGTATAATGTAACACTATAGTTGACATGCACAATGGGATAGAACACTGTGCAACTGTACATTGTATGAATAATGAATGTTTAGTCTATTTCCTGATTCATCTCTCAGTGCCCCCCCAGCATCACGTTTGATCAGTGTCAGCAACACACATTCCTCCGGACTTGGTAAATGAAGCAAAGCTAATTCTAAAGCTCTTCCATTAATGGTAAGGTATGAATTATCCTGATTATTTTAATTTTTTTACTACCGTTGCGCGCATATGGCTTATCCAGTCCCAGTCTTTATGATGTTGTGGATGCTGTCCTTCTGTTACCCTCTGTGGTGCTTATCATCATGATTCAGCAGGCTGAATGTTATACCAAGGCATTATGAGCTGTGGGGCAGCACTCTTTGGGGTCTTCAGTGTGCTAATAGTGAAGGGCCCATAGGGAAGCACAGTAATTGGTCTTTATTTATGCTGAGTGAAGGCTATGATTAACTAATATCACCCCTGAGTGTATCCACACGCACGCGTGACTGCGCATGCACACACATGTGCATGCACAGTCACGCACGTACAGATCCTTTATATAGCGTGTGTGGTAGTGAGATTGATTGGAGAATTGAGTATTGGGCTAATCCCTGGTGGCAGACTGAAATCCCTGTAAAGCTACTAACAGGCAGTTAGAAAAATGCATATTGTAGTTCACTCACAGTATCACAGTGTCTTTTTAGAGGAGGTTTGATGTTACCAATAAAGTGTTTCATTGAATTTGTATCAGACCACAAGTGAAGGGACAACAGTTTGTCCGATATGCATTTGTTCTTCCATGCTGTGTTTACCAGTATGTTGCTTATTTAGCCACTGCAGAATGCCATTAAACTGCCAAATACCAAAGCAACTTACAATAAGTGCATTCGACCAGGAAGATACAAACTTGAAGAAAACAGAATCATATAAGTACATCAGGTTTCATAGAGCCAAAACATTTCAAGTGCTACTCAACTGGCTTTAGATAAGCCAGCCCTTTATTAGTATATAAGTGCTCTGTTAGTAATTCTTTGTTAGTAATTGTATCGCTCGAAGTGGAGTCGAAAGAGATGGGTTCTCAGTCTGCGCCGGAAGACGTGTAGGCTATCTGCTATCCTGATTTCAATGGGGAGCTCATTCCACCATTTTGGAGCCAGGATAGCAAACCTACGTGTTTTTGCTGATGGGAACTTGGGTCCCCCTCGCAGTGCGGGTGCAGCGAGCCGTTTGGTCGATGCAGAGCGGAGTGCACGTGCTGGGGTGTACGGTTTAGCATGACAGTTAAAAAAAGCAAGAGTGTGTGTGAATGCGTGCACATGTGTTTGTGTCTTTCTCTGCCAGTGCTAATGAGCTGAGGGCAATAAGGCCAAGTTTTGTCTTTCGAGGAGACAGACGGCGAGCGGGGACAGTGGTGCGTGTTGGGCTTCAGACTACTAGACTTACACACATGAAGGCAGCAGCAGCAGCAGCAGCAGCAGCTTAATTCACGTTCAGGCTCTGTTGTTCTGCCTCTGTATGCATGGCAGACCCACCTGTGTGTGTGTGTGTGTGTGTGTGTGTGTGTGTGTGTGTGTGTGTGTGTGTGTGTGTGTGTGTGTGTGTGTGTGTGTGTGTGTGTGTGTGTGTGTGTGTGTGTGTGTGTGTGTGTGTGTGTGTGTGTGTGTGTGTGTGTGTGTGTGTGTGTGTGTGTGTGTGTGTGTGTGTGTGTGTGTGTGTGTGTGTGTGTGTGTGTGTGTGTGTTGTCAAATCCCCATAGCCTCTGTGTTCTCATGTGTTTACTCCTAGTGTAGAAACTGAACACCGGGCTGTAATCAGAGCTGCATTGAGAGGATCACAACAACAGTGTTCCCTCATTATGGCTCCAGCAGATCACCTTTACCTCTCGTGTGTGTGATTATGGTTCCACCCCTGGTAGCTTCACAGACGGCAGAGGTACACGTGGATGCGGGCGAAGCTATCTGCATCTTTTTGTGTGTGTATGTGTTCTCACTATACAAAAAGCGTTGTTTATTTTTGCTCAAAGCGACTGTGTTGCTCCGAAAAGCTTGGTAACTGACATATCAAATACCAAGCCTGCCACTCACTATTTCATCCATTGGAATGTGTGTATTACAGAAACATAACCAATAAGTGGTCTATCATTTGAGCATATTCAAATGTGTGCATTCAAGCGTGGGAATGAGTAAATGAAAATAGTAGCACTTTTAGGAGGGATTGAGCCGTGAGAAATGGAAAGAGAGAAATATAATCAACAGAATATTGTTCATTTACAGAAGGACTTGGAGTCTGCAGCAGCGTTCGGGGTGTTCTCACATGCTCACATTAATAATGCAAACCCCATCATTCAATAATTTACTTATATTTTGTAAGAATTTGAAACCATCCAGTTTCTATCATATTCTTGAATGGAAAGTGCTATTTAAATAAGATTGATATGCGGTCCTCTAATTTATTTTTAATGTGCATTGATATTACTTCAAATGTTTACATGTGAACAAACCCATATTCAGTTTGGCTCCAAAGTTCAGAGAGCATCCCAGAACCCTTCTCCTGACTGAAGAGCATCCTCCCCCAATATGCTGCTGCTGATCTCAGTGTGTGAGGTACACATCCGTTTCCTCTGCTCCCAACAGATTCCCATTATTGAATTAGGATAACCTGGCCCTCCTCTCCCCTTCCCTCCTTCTCTTTTCATTCTCTTGGTTTTATATTATTGCATTACCTCCGCCTCTCTAACCCTCCCTCCCTGCTTTATGTGGCCCAGTAATGAGACAGTGACAGATTACCCTAAACCCCACTCTCTCTATCTCCCCCCCATCTCCCCCCGCTCACTCTGAGATAGCGACTTGCAGTGAGCTTCAATGTGCACCGTGTGGATGTGTGTTATGTATGAAGCGTGTAAGCTCAGGTGACGGGGCTGTGATGTGGTTCATGTGGTACAGATTCTGTTTCTAATCCCATGTCAGGCATTTAGTGCCAATTTGTAAGAGAGCTGGCAGGTAGAGTGAAACCAGAATTAAACACCAGTAGGCCCGGCATTAGGGTAACCCAGGATATGATACTATCACAACATTTAGTGTGGGATCACGATGCTAACGCCTTATCCTCTTGGGTATAAGGGCCATGGTGTGCATCAGATTGTATTGGAAAGACCTAATGGGGACAATTTGCTTTTAGCCCAACGCTACAGTATCACAGCATATAAAAACACATAACACCATATAAAGTAGATTATGTACATGCTTTACAGCCAAATTGTAAAGCACCTTGGATAAAAGCTCCATATAAATGAGCTCATTTACTATTAAAACCTCCAACTTGTTCATAAGTACAGTACTTGAATAGATGTGCGTAGTTGACTTTCCACCTTCGCCTATAATACATCTCATTAACAACTGCTCAGCAACTGAAGAGGAAAATATACTCCTAAAGTGTCAATGTAATAATAACAGAAAACTGGGCTCCACCTTTAACTGCTCATTCACTATACATCAAAAGTAATGTTCACTTTTCATGAAAGTTTCCTTATGTCTTCTTTTTCTTCCCACATTTTTGTTTCACCCATCCAATTTGTCATGTTGTCCTCTCAATGTTGGAGTGTTTCTGCACAGTGTGTGTGCCTACCATATGTGTAGGATAGTGTGTTGATGTGTTGGACTTTGTATATGAGAAGAGCTTCAGTAATCCTATTGACAGAGATGCAGCTTTGCTTCAGCTCAACAGCAGCTGTCTAGTTTGGAGCGGAGGGGTCCAGTTAGCTGCAGGGGGGTGGGGTCGTCTTCGTGTCCACTCTTGTTGACCCTCGTCGCTGTCATTAAAGGCTTTTATGCCTTTGTCTACCCCTCTGAGTATCTCATTTAATTCATATTTGTTTTAAAATGCTCGCATTGCAGTAAGTCATCCAATTTATTGGTTTGAAGTGTTTAATATGTGGTTAACGCACAAACACTCTCACACCCCCGACCCCCGGTTCTGGTCTTGCAGTGGTCTGCTCCGCCCCTGCCTCAGTGCTGTCTCCATGTCTCAGAGCACACATTCATTGCCTAATCTTCCTCTATGTTTAATTTACAGCCTTGGCTGCTGCTGCCATATGCTCCCTTTGTTTCCTAATAACACACACACACACACACACACACACACACACACACACACACACACACACACACACACACACACACACACACACACACACACACACACACACACACACACACACACACACACACACACACACACACACACACACACACACACACACACACACACACACACACACACACACACACACACACACACACACACACACACACACACACACACACACACACACACACACACACACACACACACACACACACACACCCTCAGTGCTCTGTGTAGCATTGCCTACATTTTCAGCGTTAGGCAAAAAAAGCCAGATAAACAAACATGCCAAAGAAAGCCACCCCTCTTTAGCAACACTACTCAACCTCTCACAATTTTGTGTTGACACAGACTTGTGTGTGTGTGTGTGTGTGTGTGTGTGTGTGTGTGTGTGTGTGTGTGTGTGTGTGTGTGTGTGTGTGTGTGTGTGTGTGTGTGTGTGTGTGTGTGTGTGTGTGTGTGTGTGTGTGTGTGTGTGTGTGTGTGCGCGCGCTGACCTGCTTGAGGTGAGAGACCTTTACACCATCTGGTATGCTTAACTTTTTCCCATTATTGCTCCATCTTTTTCTCTTTTTCTGTAGGGGTACTTTGGGTGCTATTCTTTTCTTCTTTCTCTTTTTTCTCAATATGTTGCACTACACCAGCCAAACACAAACACTGTTTGTTGTATATCTGCACACTGGGTGATGCAAAGCAGTGCTTGCAGAGTGTGTGCTCAGCCAGGGGCAGCTAATGTAGTGTCACTGTGACATACAAATGGGCCGGGAGCAGCGGTGCTGTAGATGATGAGCACTCCCAGGCCTTTTTGTACAGTGCTGCTGTGTGAAGAGCCCCTATCCTTATTCATTTTCATGGCTCTGCAGTCCTGCTATTGACTTAAAGTGCAGCGATGCAACCACCTACTCCTCTGCATTTGGGAAATATAATGAGCTACAGCGACAGGAATTTAAATACAGTGGAGTGGCGAGGGCAAGAGATGAGAGAGGGTAACACAAGTGGAGCGAGAGAGTGTGTTTCCTGTTTGCTTTGCTCAGGACGAGAGTGAATCGCTGCGTTGTTCTCCGCTCAATTCATCCCAGCCACTGCCGTTTTCTTCCTCTAAGGCCCTCTCTCTTTCACAAGCTTCCTTCTCTTGCTCTCCTGGCCAGAAACACATGCTTTGAAATGACGTATTCACACAGCGAGACACTTTCAATGAGGGTGTGTATGTGAGAGAGACACACAGAAAGAGAGTTTGTGGTCTGCAGGGCTTTCTCTCTGGCTCCAGAGGCCCTGGCCAAGTCAGCGGTGAGGTTTGGCTCACTTCTCGCACCACTGTACACACACTCTTGCACACATACAGACACACACACAGTCTGTCTTTCTTTGTGCCTTATGCCTCTCTCTCCTCCACTGACCTGTCCACATAAGTGCTCTTTTTGCTTTTCATACAGTAGGCTATCCCTCTTGCCTTCCTGCCACCCAGGAAGTAGTTCACATCTTGATTTAATGTGCGGACCGTGTCCCAGGATACACCCCAAGTTGTTCTGCAGTGAGCATTGCACCTCTACAGTACCAAACTCTCCTTCTCTCTCTTAATGTATTCCCCAATGCGTCACTTTCTCACTTAACACACACACATTCACCCGGACACAACACAGAAACAAAAGGCAGGAAGAGTTCTTTCCCATGCTTAACGAGACAAAGAGTCATTGATTTAGCAGGCAGTACAAGGAGTTAGGAGCGATCGATCTTGTTAAGCCCGTGGACATGCTCTGGGCTGGAAGAAAGGGAGAAAGGACTGGAGTGAGGTACTAGGAGAAAGCGATAGAGAAACACTGAGAGAGGGAAGGTTGAGGTGTGTGATCAAGAGATGTAGCTTCTTAATATGGTCACTGGGCAGCTATTAATGTGTCCTTAAAATACATCTCACACCTCAACAGATCCAGATGGGGATCACTATACCAGGTGGGCTAAAATAGAGAAAGGGGAGTGAAGGGGGGGGGGGATGATAGAGTACAGAGAGAGAGAGAAAGGGATGATGGGTAGGGGTGTGAGGGATTGAGATGGAGGCAGCGCAGTGATGCATGAAGCCTTGTGGAGGTTATGTATGTGTGGCTGTGTGTGGTGGGGCATTTTATGGTGAGGCTGAGGTCTGCCTCTTGGGGTTTGCATGTGAGCCAGCTGTGTGCATGTAAGTGGGTGAGAGTGTGTCTCTCTGTGTGTGCAATGAATGCGTTTGCGTGCTGACTCTACTGCTACCCTTTTTAAGGAAAGATCTAGCAACAACCGTTACCCTCAGTAGATAGCTTAAACTCCAGTTTGAGGATCAACGTGCCCAGCTAAATGTGTTCATGCTATCTGAGCTCTGTGTCTTCATCATGCATTCAGTCTGAATACAGCACAGCTTTAAACTGTAAATGGTGCTTTGATGTTTGGGGCTATTACATAGTACCATACTAAATGTCCACTTTGAGGATAACAGATCTGGGAATTTGAAGACTTATCACAGTACTCAGGGACAGGCTTTCACTACTGTATCTTTATAACATAGGCAGCTATTTTACCTTGCAATATTCTCAAGGTAAACAGTAGAGATCCAGTGTGCTTTTCATGGGAATGTGCGCTGCAGAGGTATAATGTTGCATTTTGTTGCAAGTGTAGACCCAGGTACAACCTTTGTGTCAGATGGTGACCCTGTGTTTCTTTTGCTCAAGGCCTCTGCTTTGGCATCCTCTGTGCATTGGACTGATCCCACTCAAATAAATGAGTAGGCTGTGTTTTGGTCTAACCGCCTTTCAGTCTATTGTGAGTGAGAGGAGAACGCTTATTGTCAGGATACCTCTTTAGAAAGTAACAGAAATTGGTATTTGCTTTGGGATTTTTCAATAATCTTTCATATACTTATTACATTTCAAAACAATGTCCGTCCTAAGTTTCAAAAGTCTAACGTAAAATGAACCAATTTGAGAAGTTTTAAGTAACTTCCCTTGAGTGGAAGTGCTAGAAATCAGATCATATTTGGGAAATAGGGAAGGAATTTTCCTTATTAAATTAAAAATAGTGAATCAATACTTGAGTAGATATCTTTTTTACATTATTTTTTTCATACTCTACCCCCCCCCCCCTCCCCCTCTCTCGCTCTCTTTCTCAGGCTCTCTGTTGTCATTTCCCAGTGCTGCTTGTCATCGAGTGACAGCGAGAGCCTTTTTAAAGGAAGCTGCTTTTTTATGGGCAGACATAAAAACACATGAAGCCGGCGCCGTTTAAAAAAACATCACATTTCCCAAGGCAGCCTGCAGAGAACACAGAGAGAGAGGAGGGAGATAAGGGTGGTGGAGGCTGAGGGTGGATAAGGATACAACAGCGTAGCACACAGAGAATCAAATAGAAACAAAGAAGATCACTTTTTTTCTCTGTTCTTTCTTCTGTTATATATCCACCTTGCCTTCTTCACATAAGAGCACACAGACATCTAGTGAATGCCTTGAATGTTAGGCTTAACCATGACATTCATTTCATAAATGACACTGATACCACACGTGCTGCACAAACTCTATTTATGTAACTGAAGATAATGTGTGCAAATCAAGAGGAAGTGTCCAAATCGGTTAATGTCCAAATCTGTGGACATGTAGTGATGTAGGGAGTTTCTGTGAGTCTTCTCCTCTGATGAATATCTAAAGACAGACGTAAAGGACATGGGGACATCTGGTACCAGGCCAGATGATTGCAGCAGTGTTAGTGAAATGTGTTTTCCCCTTATTGTGGCTTGGCTCTGCACTCCAGAAGCGGTTCTGACTTGATGATTGGCTGTAGCACGATGCACCTCCATGGAGCAGAGTCTGGCAGGCAGGGGGCCCACGGAGACAGAGTTCTGCCCAGGCCAGGGGCCCTCCAGCTGGCCTGAGGTCTGGAAAGCTGCCCCTGCTCACCATGAAAGACTGGTACTGGCGCTGCAGCCAATGTGGGCTTGTGTTTGTATAATCATCTGCATCACGTCTATGAGACAAACACATATTCCTGTCGATAAGATGAGATGCAGGATCACATAAGATAAGATAGAACTTTATTGATCCCAATTTGGGAAAGGCTTCTCTATCGATCATCTTTATTCTTTGAATCTTTGTACGACGTGTATACTATATGGATCTTCAATATGTCTGATGATCCATGATAAGATATATGCTAAGAGTTTTAGCATGTTTCATATGCCAGAATCAGATACTGAATTACACATGTTCGTCTTGTTGTAAAGTTGTAAATGACTCCAAGTATGCTATACCTTTATGAGTACAAATGTAACATTGCATTCCCCCAACACTGTTGGACTTATACAGTAAGGGATGTTAAAGCATCACAATCAGTGCTGCAGATTCAGAGATAGCATTCTTTTTAATCCTTCTTTCTTGTTTAAACCTGGAATAAACTATTTTTATTTTCCAACTCCTTTTAATTTCCAACTCACAGATTTTCATTTTTAAACATGTTGTTTTGAGACACACTAAGGGTGTCAATGTTGTCTCTAATTTCTAAATCTATAGAAATTAGAAGTAGGGTTCAAATGAATTTCGAAAGATGATTTTGTTATTACATATTAAATGAAGCATTGATATGTTAGCATGTGATTAGAGGGTTGCATTCATCTTGATACCATGTAGCCTATCTGTCAAATATGAATTTGACCGTTGTAAGAGCAGAACACCAATGATCTGTACAAATGTACAAGATTCAAGTCAGTCTAAAATGCAATAGCCATTTTACATTCGCTCATACTGTCAACCTTCAGATATGCTCATAATAAACACACCATATCAACCAACATTTCATTTACTTTTGACGATTGACAGACAAGTGATAATGGTTTTTGTTTTATATATGGAAACTGTGAAACTGTGATGATGGGATGTCGTTGGCTGTCTATCGGTGGTTATCATTGCAATTGGCAGCTTGACACGTTGATGAGTGTTTAAGCGTTAAACATGCATGGATGCATGTCATTTGCAGACACACCTAAACCTCTCACAGCTGTTAAATTGAAGACACACACACACGCACGCACGCACGCACGCACGCACGCACGCACGCACGCACGCACGCACGCACGCACACACACACACACACACACACACACACACACACACACACACACACACACACACACACACACACACACACACACACACACACACACACACACACACACACACACACACACACACACACACACACACACACACACACATTTATGTTGTGATAAATCATCATGGTCTCTGTGTCCCATTCTACCAGCTGCTCACTGCACTGCTTCTACGTCTGTCTTGTTGCTAGGATACATACACACTCAGGGAGTAGCTCACCCCTTGTCATACACAGTCTGTTTGTGCCCATACGCTGCCAAGGTGTCACAAAGTCTACTCACACACACACACACACACACACACACACACACACACACACACACACACACACACACACACACACACACACACACACACACACACACACACACACACACACACACACACACACACACACACACAGACACACACACAGACAGACAGACAGACAGACAGACAGACAGACAGACAGACAGACAGACAGACAGACAGACAGACAGACAGACAGACAGACAGACAGACAGACAGACACATACTAAACTTCATATGGCCTTGTATAAACCCAGTACATCTACTGATGTTGCCTACCGTGCTACACAGTTGTTTTTTTTCAACTGGGGCTCATCCTTAACAAGTCAAATGTCATTTTAATTAACAGGGATTCATAGCAGTGCCCCAATGAGTGTATTACCATTTTAATTCATTGGAAATGTTGGCAGTGATTGGCTCTTCCCTCTTGTCTGCTGTCTACTCCCTGGACACATTGCTAGTGCCATTAGAGGGCGCTAGTTGTCTATCTCCCTCCATGCTGAAATGGTGAAGCATCACTTCCTCCTTATCAGTGAGGATACCTCGACAGTGGCTCCCTCCTCTCTGTCTCTCTTTGCCTCTCTGCTTGGCTCCCTCTCTCTTGCCTTTTTATCTCTTCCTAAGCCTGCCTTTCCCGTCTCATCCCCCACCTCATCTTTTCCTCCCTGCCGCTCTCTTGGTTCCTTCCCTACATTTTCTTTTCATCTGCGACCTGCAAATCTCTTTACTTCCTACCTCATCTCCTTCTCACTTCTTTACCTGCCTCTATTCCGGTCCCTTACATCGCTGCCAGTTTGCCTCCTTCTCTTCCATTCCTCCTCTCAGTTTTGCCCTCCCATCTCAGATGAGATTTCCCTTCACAGATCCTCCCTTCCTTGCCTCCCTTCATGTCTTCCTCCCTCCCTCCCTTTCTCGCTCCATGCATTCATCCCTCTTGCCCCTCAGGGCTTTGTTCTGCCTTAATCAGGAGCTTAAATGTTGCATTCTCACCCAGACAATGCCTGCCATTCAGTCTGGGCCTGTGCAAATAGGTGTGCCCTGGTGCGCCAGCGGGCATGCTATGCCAGCCTCGCTGCAGTAGTCGTGAGCAGCCAGAGCCCCCAGCTACAGGAGGCACTGCTCCACACGCACACAAACTAGCAGCAGCAGCAGGAGGTGGAAGAGCAGAAACTTACTGAAGGCTGCCTTTGAAGTGCTGCCATACAAAGGCATGGATGGCCAAAGCCACACTCACAAAACAGGCAAATGCACATGGGCACAAATGGAGTGCAGGGAAAGGGATTCTTTTCATAATCAGCCATTTGCATCGTGTCCTTTCCTTTCCGGTTTCCTCTGCTTCTGGCTTGCGGTCTTGATTTGTGTGTATGTCTTTTGTGGGGAACAGCCCTGTGTTGTGTTTGGTGGTGAAATAGCAGAATAGTGACTCGAGGGTTATGTGTGTGGTGGTGGCTTCGGGGGACCAGCAGCCTGTTTCTTGGCCACCTGGCATGTTCTTTCTAGGAGGCAGTGTAGGCCTCCACCCAGCTGGATGATGCTCGCTGTCAGACTGGTGTGTCAAATCCAGGCAAGCCAGCTTCCTCCCAACAGCGGCCATCTGTCTGCATCCACTATGGCAATCTACCTGCGGATAGCAAGAGAGAAATAGGGAGATGTTGACAATTATAATGTATGTTGGAAAGAAAGAAGCCTGCATATACACAGAGGCTGCCCAGCCAAAGCTCAGTTTTGCTCCTAGCCTTCAACTGTATGTTCATTTCAACGTACAAAGAGAGACCCAGAGGGAGGGAGAAGATAAAATAGAAAGGGGGTGGACAGACGTACAAACATGCAGTTGTCAGACAGCAAGTGACACACAGAAAGAGAAAAAATGTGAGCCCACACTCGCCCATGCTATCTATCCTCCTCAGATGGCCATTTGGGCTTGTTAATCTATCGCCTGGTAACAGAGACAGCCTATCAACTACAGCCACGCCCCTCTGCACATGCTCATAGAGAGGGGCTCATTTGGATCTTTGAAGGGAAAACGTGCACACCGCACCGAAATGCACGCACATGCATACACATAAAAAAGTCTCCACAAATCCTGGCTTGTCATTGCTCTCCATTGTTTGGCTGCGGTTGCTTTCTCCTGGTGTGACTGCCAGCAGATGGCTAGCACTGAGCTGTCAGAGTCAGCCTGGGGCCCACAGGCAGGCACACACACACACACACACACACACACACACACACACACACACACACACACACACACACACACACACACACACACACACACACACACACACACACACACGTGTAAACACTCACGCATACAAAGAGTGTCTTATTGCACACCGACCATATGCACAGTGTCCACTGAAAGGCTGGACCCTGGTTCTATCACTCCTCAAGGTCTGCTTATACTTCAATTTCAAAAACAGTCTGTGTCACACGTCACACTCTTTTATCTCTTGGTGTTTTTCCACACACAGGCCTCGGGAGTTGCTCAGCTACAGGTGCCCCTCGTGACCCCTCTCACTGTAATGACTGTGTAATCTCATAAAAGGGCCGCCTTTCTGCATTAGCATGTGTAAAGGCCATTGTGTGTGTGTGTGTGTGTGTGTGTGTGTGTGTGTGTGTGTGTGTGTGTGTGTGTGTGTGTGTGTGTGTGTGTGTGTGTGTGTGTGTGTGTGCCTGCGCATAAGTGACTATTTGAGTCTTGCGTATGCTGCCATCCTTTGCATCTTTGAGTGTCTAAGTGTTTCTGTGTGTGTGTGTGTGTGTGTGTGTGAGTGTGTTTCATAGTGATTCGATGTGTGTAGAAGCAGGTGTCGGACCTAATGGAGTGTGTCGGCGCAGTGTAAAAGCAGCTGCTGCAGCCCGGGGTCGCACGGGGTCACCCAGAGGTGAAAGGTCAGGGTCGGGGTGAGGAGTCGGCTGTAGCTACATGACATTCCTCCACTCACTAATCATAGCTCTGATGAATGGCTGCAAAGTGGCAGCTGGTAGACAGGGGGCCGTGTGTGTGTGTGTGTGTGTGTGTGTGTGTGTGTGTGTGTGTGTGTGTGTGTGTGTGTGTGTGTGTGTGTGTGTGTGTGTGTGTGTGTGTGTGTGTGTGTGTGTGTGTGTGTGTGTGTGTGTGTGGCGGTGTCAGGATTCTACAGGGAGGACAGACAGACGTGAAGCGAGGAAAGAATGAAAAGGGGCGGGGTGGGTTCTATACATTGCAACACACACACACACACACACACACACACACACACACACACACACACACACACACACACACACACACACACACACACACACACACACACACACACACACACACACACACACACACCCACACACACACACACACACACACAATCAGGTAGGGCAAGTATTGACTGCAGAGGATTTTGATCCTTAAGGAGCTGTTGATCAAAGAAGACAAGCACAACCACACAGGCTTTTGTCAGTGTCTGAAATTCCACACACACACACACACACACACACACACACACACACACACACACACACACACACACACACACACACACACACACACACACACACACACACACACACACACACACACACACACACACACACAGAGTTTGTTGTGTCTGCAGAAAGCTAGGACTAATGACAGGCTTTGTGTTGTGTGTGCTCACTCAGCTGCCCCCTGGACACACTTTACCCACCCAGCAGAAAACATCCCCTTTGTGCTCCCTCTCTCCTTCTCTCTCTCTCTCTCTCTCTCTCTCTCTCTCTCTCTCTCTCTCTCTCTCTCTCTCTCTCTCTCTCTCTCTCTCTCTCTCTGTATCTCTCTATCTTGTTCTCGCTGTCTCCCTACTTTCCTCTCCCTCTGGAGGATAGCGTTGTTTTGCTGCGCTCTGCTGTATATATTACCTCCTGTACTGTAGCGTATATATTTTCTACAGATATATGAGAGCAGCAGTGTTTTTTGGCTGACACCAGCCTTTTACATATACCAGTAAATGGAGCAATAAAGACAGACATAACAAATGACATTTTGTTACAACAATGTTGAAGATGTTTGTGTTTACAATGCACACATGATATGATGTGCTAAATGATTGAAACAAAAATGGTGGTGATCTTTACAACCCTTTGTAGTGCGACTTTGCAAAACTATGAGGAAAGAATATCACCAAAATAATGTAGATTTCTTTCTTTGTGTCAGGATTTCCCCTAAAAAGTGAATCAATTTTTTAAATATTTTTTCCTTAGACTGTTAAATATTTATTAAAACTGTACATCAAATGAACAAAAAGTATCTTGGCTTGTCGAGTTAGCTAAGAAAGGTTGTATTTATTTCCCTTGTTAGAATATACATACTTCTCCTAAAGGATACATGTTACATTATTTTTTCATTCCGTGTTTTCATGTATTATTAGTAAGGGCCTTTCCTAGTTAAGGAATAAGGTTAAAGACTTTGTTGGAAGTCTCTTATTCTCTTTCATACATACAAAACGGTTGTTTGCCACAGTAATTAAAGGGAAAGTGTTCCACACCATTCCTACTGTGCCACAACTTGTGCTTGTCTTGGAGAGAAATCTGTTTACTTCTGCACATCAAGGTGTCCATTCATGTCTGCTAAAGTAGGCATTTATGTATATCTGGAAACAAAGAGTGTCAGTAGTGCAGATGCACACTAAATACACACACATGCCACTGCTTTCTTCTCCCATCCTTCCCTTTGATTTGTTAAACCGCAACGAGCAGCCTCTCTGTCTCCGTCAGTCTGTTTATCTGCCCATCCACTTATCCCTCCTCCTGATTTGTATCCCTCCATCTTTCCTCTGCCTCATATCTAAGTGCCATCAAAGAGAGCCGAGTGCAGATTTCTGTTCATAATGTCACAGTGCTGCCCAGAGGAGTGCTCTATATTGACCCGTGTCAGTCTGTATAGCAGCTATACTCGCTTTACATGCTATAGCCCTAAGAAACAAGTACACATAACACACATACTGTTATTTTTAGGAACAGTCTG
Source organism: Notothenia rossii (assembly GCF_949606895.1). NCBI lineage: Eukaryota > Metazoa > Chordata > Actinopteri > Perciformes > Nototheniidae > Notothenia > Notothenia rossii. Next base: position 16,009,088 of record NC_136904.1, read on the forward strand.
GAAGCATGTAATGGATCAAATACATAGCATGTGTTATAGTAGGTTCACTTCTTAGCTAACCAAATAAAAGGCTAAAGGAATTGATTTATTCATTTTCTTTACCCGCCAAATGTTTTATATGGTCATGGCCTGAAGGCAATTGTAATTTCAATTGCAGGGTTGGCCAACTGGGTTAATTACAACTACCGCTAATAACAGTTATATTAAACAAGAGTGCAATCTTTTTGTGCAAATCTTCTCTTTATGGCTCCTAACCTAACACATAAACATAAAAGGATTTGGTACTGTAATTCTGCAGATGTATCTTCAAATAATAGAGAAACCTGGAGGTGTGTGTGTCACTGTGTTTGTGTGTGTGTGTGTGTGTGTGTGTGTGTGTGTGTGTGTGTATGTGTGTGTGTACATGCAGTTAGCGCTGCACTGAATAGCAGACGGTCAAACGGTCAACTTGTTTTTGCTCTGACAGCCGGGCCAAGCAGGAAGAAACCAATCGATAGCACTTACCCTCTTCCTGTTAGCGTTCCCAACAGACTGGGGAGAAAGACACAGACTTGACCAGTGTGTGTGTGTGTGTGTGTTTGTGTATACTGTACATGTGAGTATACCTGTCTGCACACACTTATCGCGTATAAAGCATTGTGTCTGAGGCTGAGTAAGATAGAGTGCATTTATGTAGTTGAAGCATTAGCCCAAGGACACACTGTAGTGCCATGAAGGAGCATTCCTCTTGATTTATTGACATCCATCTAGCTTTCCCTCACCCTGCAGCAAACTGCAGGTTTAACCTATCCAACTCTCAATTCAAATAACTCTGAAATAGTAGTCTGATAACCTTGAATACAATCCTGTTCCCAGGGACAGACCAACCCAGGAAGTGGCCACATGTTTATTGTGACACATCAAACGCTTTGCTTCCCCTCCTCAGAGCTCTGCTTCATCAGGATGCACATGTTTTACAATCATAACATCGCTGGCGTTTGAAGGACAGGATGACAGTGAGCGCTGAGGTCAGATCAGCAGCCCACTTCTGCTCTCCTCCAGTATCCTGTACTGCTGGGGACTTTGCTAAAGCTCGTGCGTGCAGCAGGCAGGTGTGGCTGGACTGGACACCTACTGCTGATTCGGTCTGAATCTTATTAGCAACTCTTGTGTTTGCTGATGCATTCATTTGGACAACAGACTGAAGCTCCAAGGTCGTGTCCGGCATCAGTTCCAGCTTGTGTTGCAGTTACATGTCTTTGATTTGGCTTTGCAAGGCGTAAAGGGAACAATGCGGGCTGAGTAATATGTTACACAATACATTTGTATAATATAGTACATCTGGTAATGGTGGGACTAGTATTCCAGCTGAGTGTGTGCAAAATTGCCTAATTGTCTTCAGTCAACTTTTCAGTTAATTCCGTCAACAAGTGTCAGACTAGATTAAAAGAGAACTGGCTAAATATGGCTAAAGGAAAGTTGCTCTGTAAACATCTATTTGTGTTCATTGTCTTATTGTGTCTATCCAGCTGCCCTCAGATCAGCATGAGCACGAGGCTTGTTTCTCTCCGGCTTCCTGTCCGTCTGCCCTTGACTGACCCGAGCCTGACCTGTGTTCGGGCCCTGGGCCTCTTCATGGCTACTGTATAGGCGTGTGTGTGTGTGTGTGTGTGTGTGTGTGTGTGTGTGTGTGTGTGTGTGTGTGTGTGTGTGTGTGTGTGTGTGTGTGTGTGTGTGTGTGTGTGTGTGTGTGTGTGCGTGTGTGGCCAGTACAGGGTGGTGGGGTGTAATTTGAGCCCACGGCTAGGACAGGACTGCTGCAGAGTCCATCCAGGCAGAAAAAGCAAGACATGGGAGCCGCAGAGAGAGAGAGAGAGAGGGAGGGAGAGAGAGATAGAGAAGGAGAGAGAGAGAGAGAGAGAGAACGACAACGAAAACTGAAAGAGTGAGAGGAGGGAAGGTTGGAGAGAGAGCGGGAGTAATGGACAAAGAGTAGTGAGGCTCTTTTTAACTCGGCGTCCGTGGAAGAGAGATGTCAGTCTGTGTCAGTTCGCTCCACTAACCAGCCTGTAGCAGGAGAAACAGATCTCTCCCTCCCTCTCTATCACACTTTCTTGCCTTCTCTTCCTCCCTCTCGTTCCCTCCCACACCATCTCTATCTACTTTCCTCTCTCATATCTTTCGGTGATAGCTTTTCTGCCTCAGTTGGGAGAATCAGAACCACTCCACAGCTCAGGGGAAAACAGGAAGACTAAGTAAAAGACCGAGCAGTGAACCAATCATCTCTAATAGGCAGGCGATGTATAGTGCAGGTCGTCTCCTGATCACACTCCGGGTGAGTGAGAACGGGCCGCTCCAAATGCTGTAGACTAAGACCCCCCAAGGCTCTGCTGCAGCGTCTCCCCCGGTGTTTTGAGGAGGGCAGCACACAACTCTTCAAACATAGAAGGGATCAAATCTTCAAATCCCCTGGAAATGTCAACCACGATTGAGGAAATGTCAGTAAAGCTGAGAACACACTCAAACACACGTTGGACCAGCATGCACACACACAAGCGCTCAACACCACTACAAGAGAAGGCAAATGCGATATAGGGCATTCACGTCCTGTGGAGGGAATCGGCCTCATCTCCATTTTCCCAAATCTCAAGGGGGAATCATATGCCTCTGGAGGTATTTATTCCCAATAATGTTGAAGCTATAATCCGTGGCATTTTCACATGAATAAACATCTGCTTTGCAGCTCTCTGACATGAAATGATGTAACACAATAGTGATTCAACTGGTAATGCCAGTGCGGTGAAGGCAGGACAACAACTGGACACGGCACCAGAGGAGACTGAGGAGGAGGGTCTTTCAAAGGCAGTGGCGAACAACTGGACCTGTTTTGAGTGGGTCGCGGATGTGTGAGTGAAGAACAAAAACAAAAATATATAGAATTATTATTATTTTTTTTTTGGGGGAAAAACTCAAACTTTTATTTCTGAAGGCCCGATTTTCTAATGCTGTGCATGCAGTCGGCGTTGGACTGGAAGTACCGGAGACCATAAACGGTTTTGAAAACTTCTGTCACGTAGTGATCATCTTCTCAATAAAATATCTTTGCTGATGTTTTTTCGAGTCTTCTGGCCAATCAGAATCAAGATTGTTGCCGGAAGTCCCCACGGAGAATAACTTTGCGGTAGAACTCTTCTTTATACATCCATGGGTACAGCTAAAGATAAAAATGAACACATAATGAAATATGACCCCCAGTTTGATGATTGACAGGTCACAGAACAATGGGAGCTATCTACCCTTACCCACAATTTAAAGTAAGTCACACAGACTATCTCCTCTTTACTCTTCTCGCAGCAAGATGTCAGAACAAAGTGAAAAACAAACAATAGCATAAAATATTATTAATATGTCGGGTAGTAATAGATTAATTTATTTTCTTCTAAGAGTGTACCAGAATGCATAGTTTATGTTAGTATTTCTAAAAATCTCCTGGGGGAGAAAGCCCCCAGACCCCCCTGCTGGGGTTGGGTTTTCAGCATGTGTGCCTTTTTATATAGTTCAGCTTTGATTCCATCATCTCATTAAATCTTTTTTAAAAGCATACTTTAGCTCTGTGAAGGGATATATGCACTACTTCACTTGTATTAATATTGTATGCTGAAAAGCGTATATATTACAGCATGTTTTTTTGTTGAATAGATTTGAGTGCTTCAAAATGTTGGGTCGCGATGTATTGACCAAGTAAAAAGTGGGTCCCGAGGCCTGACCAGTTGAGAACCACTGTTCTAGAGTACCCTGCAACTGAGGGAAACTCTGAAAGAATACGCCCATTTGCTACAAATCAATATCTGATTGGTTGATCAAACTGTCAGTCCAAACGTACGCTCTCATTCAGTGCAACGGCCAGGACATTCGATCAAGGATGTAGAATGCCTTGGTTGAAGGATATTTTACCCAGAGACCCAGAACAAGATCTGATTGGTTGCTTTCTTTTCTAACACAAAACCACTGAAATGCGTAGTGCATGGTCCGAGAAGGACTAACAAATCAACGCAACACTGTAATATTACAGATCAACAACACACACAGATACGATTCTCATTTATTCATTTTTTATACATTTTATTACATTTTATTTATATAATTACATCAATTTTTTGTTTGTTTTATCTGAGTGTCCCAGGGTATTCTCTGCTTACCTTGAAGGCCCTGACGGTTCGCCACTGTTCAAAGGTCTGGTTTAGGATTTAAGAGAAATTAATGAAATTATAATTCTTCCAAGGTGTTCCGCTCCCTCCATAGCTCCCGATAAATAAACAATACAACTAATTTGAGATAATACAATAAATTGAATAGCAAAACTCTTCATATGTAGTAGCCTCAGGTCATCTAGTCTGCAGCCAGTGACATCAGCCTGTGTTCCTATTGATCGTATCTGACCCCTGCTGACTAACTTATCGACAAACTGAAGTGTATTTCCTGTCCAGACTGTCAGCAGTGTTTATGGATGCCCCTGGCCTCTGGTGAAACCCACCCACACCACACACACACACACAACCAGCCCCTCTGCTTATCGATGTATCCTTCTGCTTCTCACTCCTTCCTCCGCTTAATGAATCTTGGAGGTGTTGAACTGCAGATGTTGTGCAGAGCTCGAGTATCGACGGGAACAGCGATGATGAAAGAGTGTGTCCCTGGAGAGGCCTGGATTAGGTCACAATCAGTGTGTGTGTGATAGAGGGAGAGAGAAAGAAAGGGATTGTGTGTGTGTGTGTGTGTGTGTGTGTGTGTGTGTGTGTGTGTGTGTGTGTGTGTGTGTGTGTGTGTGTGTGTGTGTGTGTGTGTGTGTGTGTGTGTGTGTGTGTGTGTGTGTGTGTGTGTGTGTGTGTGTGTGTGTGTGTGTGTGTGTGTGTGCCGCCCCATCACCCCCTGTGTGTCACTACTAGGAAGTGGTATTAGGTCCAGAGTAGGCTGCGTTTGTGTAAAACACTGTCATCACTGCTTTAAGAGGTTGACAGGTGAGATGTAGGGTGAGACAGGCACATGACAAGAGAGGTTGTCTTGATGGACAAGCCTCTATCTCGACAACACACTCATACACGTTCACAAGCTCTCACACATTTTCCCGTGCACGCCCCGGGCCCCAACGGACTCTGTTTATCTGCAGCTTCATATCAAGATCTGCACTCAGCTGCTAATGTCTTGTGATCCTTTGAGGGCACACAGTACTCCACACTGCTCTGTGATTTCTGCTGGCACGCTCTCTTCATGTCCTGCAACATCATTCATTACCAACCCTTATCCTTACCAATTAGTGGAGATGAGGCTGAACTCTGGAATTAAACTTAATTAGCACAACCTCTCCAGATCCTCTTTATTTCACCCCGTTACTCTGAATAACATATCATTGGTCTGTTCCAGCTCTTCAATCTCCAGCATTTTATCATCAGGGCTGATTGATTTGGAAACAAATATCTTATTGCTATAACTTTGACTGATTTTTATTTTTGCATTATTATTCGAATTTCTTCAATTATAGGAAAACATATTTTGTTGATTTGATAGCCCTGCAGCAACCCACTTTCGGAAACATACCTGACACGTATTTTGCTACCCGTGAGATTTGGATATTAGACCAGAGCATCCAACCCTCTCTAGACTTGTTAAGGTCAGAACTATATAATGGTTGTGCCCACAGTAACACTCTGTTATGTAACATGACATACTGTAAGTAATCATGCCCCTCCCTAACTATATGGGCATAGATGAGTCATTTGGGAGCAATGATGGCAACAGCTAACCGGTACAATAAAACGTTGGCATCACAGCTTGTTCTTTAAGGCCAGTATGTTGAGTGTTACTTTCCACCATCTGTTTTGTGGACGAGCGAAGCAACAACATTTCAGTGATTCAATTATAAACGCTGATGTTTCTGCCCTGACGGAGCCATTCAGACACTTAGTTTCCTCGATCTATCTTTCTCTTTCATATTTTCATAAACAGTGTGACCACCTTACGTGTGTAGTTTTTTAAAATGCGAGTATGAAAAAAACGACAGTTAATAGGCTGAATGAGAGAATGAGAGGCAGAAAAGGTTAGGAAATCTTTTGTGTATGTTTTCTTGAGAGATAATCCCCGGGCTCACACCTGACTATTTACCTGCAAGATTATCTGCTTACACCTGATGTGTCAAGATGTAGACTGGAGAGGCACACCCAACACGTCTCATGAGGAGGATAGGAAAAGTAGGGAAACTAAACAAAGCAAGAAGTAAATACACCCAGTGTCTGGTAACACACACACACACACACACACACACACACACACACACACACACACACACACACACACACACACACACACACACACACACACACACACACACACACACACACCATGTATACATCACTTCAGGGGACATTACATTGACTTACATGCATTTCCTGGACACTTATCCTAACCTTAACCATAACCAACACATGCCTAACTCTAACCCTTACCCTAAACCTAACCAAGTATTCACCCTAAAATTAATTGGGGACCTCAATTTTGTCCCCATAAGGGAGGCAAGTCCCCACACGTGACTGTGTAAACAGATGTAGGTCCCCACACGTATAGTAATGCTAGGTCACACACACACACACACACACACACACACACACACACACACACACACACACACACACACACACACACACACACACACACACACACACACACACACACACACACACACACACACACACACACACACACACACACACACACACACACAAGAATCCCAATACTTCAGTGGCATAGCCTTTGGGAGAGTGCGTGGGAGAGGTGGATCGTTAGCTTGAACAAAGGGAGAGTTTATTGTTAAGTGAGCTGTGTTTAAATGCTTTTTAACTGCTGGTGTCGCGGAGGCAGCTGCCTGGGCTTGAAGAGCGGGCAGGTGGGCAGGTCTGAAAGAGGCAGTTGAAACAAACTTCCAACCAAAAAATCCCCCTGAAGCAGCTGGTGGATTGTTGTCCAACAGCCAAAACAATTGTTTGTATCGTATTACTGTGGTACTGTGGTATTGTGGTTTGGCCCACTCAGTCTGTAACTGTAGCAGGAAGCATTGATGCACTTTGAAGCTCAAATACCTGCGTGTGTGTGCGTGAGCGTGCATATACGCGCACTTAAAAAAACAGTAACTTCCCCCCTGGCTCCTCATGAGAAGTCATTAGGAGTGTGTTTGTGTGTTTTATTTTTAGCAGTGTGTGTTTAGGAGGGGTTGTGGAGTCTCATCAGTCTTCAGGGCCCTCCTCGGCTCTGTCGCTCCGTGCCTCTGTCTCCAGCTGAGAGTTATGTATATTTCATCAGCCCTGGGTACCTTTTTGTCTTAAGATGCGCTGCACCTCCTCTGCCTGTCTCCCTATTGCTCGTCAATGGAGGGAGCCATCACAGCCTCTTTTAAACTCTCCCCCACTTCTCTCTCTCTCTCCTCGCTGACAGCCACCCTCTGCCTCTCCCGGTCAGCTTGTCTCTCTCCTGAAGGCTCATCCCTCCTTCCTCTTTCAGCTGTGGAGAGGAGCAGAGTGGAGCACATCCAAACAGACTCGGGCTGTCAGAAAAACTCTTTCTCTCTCACCATCTTTGATTCTGTCAGCCTGTTTTCTGAATCTGTTTTGCAGCTCTGTCACTTCAGGGAAGGGACACTTCTTCACCCAGCGCTGTATCCCCTTCAGTTGTTGTCTTTTTATAGCAGAAATCTGAATGCTGTGACAGCAGCTAAAAATGGTTTCACCAATGAAGGGCTATATCAGATGTCTTATAATGTTTGTGTTTTATCATTATGGCAATATTGCTGTTAAAGCCCCAATAATAGTTTTTGTTCTCATCACGGCACATTTAATTATAAGTGTGCAACAGATTAGACAATTAGAATCTATATCTGGTAGAATTGAATCATTTTGAATGAACTACCCCAGCTTAGGTCATTGTGGTTCCAAAACGTCTCATTTGCTTCATGTATGTTAATTATGTCTTTACATCTTTTAGGCATGTACTGTGATTGAGAGTGCGGCTGGAGCCAGTAAGGAGGTGGACTCGAAGCCTTCGGTGCCTGCAGGTGACCTCACTCCTTCTCACCCAGTGACCGAGACAGAGAAAGCTGAGCGCCCACTGTCCAGTGAGTACAGCTCTCCCAAACGCTCATCAATGTTGTTGCTTCAGAGGGTTTTTACCACTTTTACTTTTCGCTTCACACCATGTGATTTTTAATAGATGTTTACTGCAATAAATTACTGTGTGGCTATTCTTTTACCACTGACAGGATAAACTGAAACATTTGTTATGTTTCATGTTGCATTTCTTGTTCTTGTTGCTCTGTGTGGCCACAAGCTTTTACATGAACCTACACCCACTGCTGAGAATAAGCCATGCCCTCTGAACGCACATCTCTACACTTAGGGGACGTCTTATCTCTGCTTCCTTTTCCTATGTTAGTTGTCCTCCTGACCTTGCTGTGGTAACACAGGAAGTGGCGAGACCCCTAGAGTGAATGAGATTAGGTCTGAGGCGGATCTTACACCCTAATCGAACAGTTACAACAAAAACATTTGAGTTCCTCTTTTTTAGGAGTGGTCAGCATATCTTCTTAGGGTTCACCATATTCTTTTTTATGGTCTTTTTATGGTCTTTTTATTTCATTATAGTGTACAGTAATCAATGCCATTTCATTTATATTGTAATATCACAGTACCACAGTACACTCACTACACTCCCCCCTCCCTCCACCCGCACATGCCCACACGGGTGAAACAACAAAAAAACAAAAAAAATGCTTATCAATATAACTTAAACAACAGAGCCATGAAAAATAAACACAAAACGGAAAGAAAAAAAAAAAATATGGGTTCACCATATTCTAACGCTCCAATCGCATTCCCACAATTTCACCACCACCACTGTATATTATCTCTATTCTGTATACCTCCCAGCTGTCACTTCCTTACCCAAACGTTTCGTGTTCCATCTGTTGTCATTACAATTGTCAACCTTCAAATGCTGCCGGGTGAGACCAGTAGGACATAATAAAGATTTCCCTGCATTTTGTTTTGCAAATGTGCGGGGATCTGATCCCTTCACCTCCTTTGAATGCATTGTTTAACAGCAACTGCTTTTTATTTCAACAATGCAAACCAGCAAACAGGACCTGCCCACAAAACATACAAACAAAGGCTCTCAAACAAACACTGACATTGGTCTATGTCCCCACACAAATGCTTATCCTTAACACCATATGTCACTCTTTTTAATGTGTTGCTTTATTCTCTGACCACTGATCAGTCAGCTGATATTGCTGCCAACCTTGACCCAGAGCAATGGATTATAGGTTACACGGTCATTTCACTCCCATCTCCTTGATGTATATTATAGAGTTCAGCCAGATAGATGAGTAAGCAATTTGTTGGGATGCTGGTAAACACAAGGATGATAGTGATGAAACCAGACTGGGAGATGAGTCGGGAGATGTCATCATGGAGCAGGGGCAGAAGTGTAAAAAAAGTGACATGCAAGTGTTTGAGAATGCCCCGAGGGAGGCTTTCACTACAGTGGGTTTTGGAGCTCAGTGCGTTTATGTGGAAAGTGCTGCTGTCTCCCCTTATCAGTGTAGCTGGACTGCCTTTTCACCGAGTATTTTTTTTCTCAAGTGTTTACACTTAAATCTAATTTTCTCAACTCTCCACCCTCCGTTTTTTTCACTTTCTCTCTCCCTGTTCTCTTTCTCTCTGCTCACCACTTCCTCCAGCTTAGGCCACTCTCTCTGTTTTCTCTAAGGCTATTTCTGTTTTGGCCGAGAGGGCCCCCCTGTCGTTTACGGAAATTCATCACAACCCCCCCCACACACACACACACGCAAAGTCACACTAGCTCAACCACAACACACTGAAAGGCACCTGGTTAAACAGTCATGACATACAGGGCCACCGCACGCCTACAGACACACGTACACGCAGAACGCTGAACGCTCCTCCCACTGTGGGTTGAGAACAGGGTTTTCATGAGTTATTTAAGTGCCCTCCATCATGCGTGTACGCTGACATAACACGGCCCATTTCCTCCGCTCAGCCGAGAAACGTGACACAAGACATGCTTGCGGTGTTCACACAGAAGAGAATAGAGAGGTGCACAATCTATCATGATCTTAATACTGTCAGGTTTAAATCATTAAATGGGCCCCTACGCTACAGATAGAGTAAAGCCAAAGGGAGAGGCTTATGATTTGAGACAGTTGATGTTGCACAGTCATGCTGCCGTCAGGGTTTTAGATGACCGTCCTTATGTGAAACTTTAGTGACTCAATGGTCTTAACTCCAATGTAAACATTTGCTTTGACTAGTGCAATTCAGAGGGAGGGAAGCAGTGGTTTTTTCTTGCACTGTGATATTAAACAATATCAGTATTTCCGTTAAGGAGATCGAGAATACAATTCCCGTTCAAAACGGATCAATATTTTTTTGTTTGTATCCATACAGTATGTCACAATTTGAATTTCTCATCATGTGGCCAACAGGAGCCCCTATCAGACAGGATTCAGGCCTGGGGGGGGGGGGGGATGTGACGAATGGGCTGACCACTTCAGGCCCATGGACCCGTGAACACTTCACATCACTCAGAACAAGCACACAGTCAATTCATCACTGTGAAGGGACAAGCTGAACCTCCCTACTGTCTGCATAGACATTTAAAAGAGGGAGGGGCACACAGGACCATTGCAAAGGGCAGAATATGTGACGAGGGAATATAGACCATTATGTCCTTCAATGTCAACGAGGCATCAAGTTGTAAGAGTGGTTTGGATTTATTGTGTTCTCCTTTACTGTTTCATCGCAGCCTCCAATATTGTCATTTTGAGCAAAAACATTTACAGATATGCACATGTATGTTTGTGTGTTCATAATATGTGTGTCTTGGAATTACATTTTACACACTGACGATGTGATTGTCACGAGAGAGGCTGTGAGTGTGTTTTGATTGGAACGGCACAGCTGGACTTGGCAGACTTATGCGTTTGGCTGTTGGCCAATTCAATGCAATTACAATTACCCACCGTGGGGGCACGGAGCACCACTGAAGAGTGGGTGTGGGTGCTGGTTGAGGCACAGAGGGGGGGTAATTCACAGCATTTGGCAAACCGCCTTTGCTGGGGAAGAGAATCAATGTTGGTGTCCGTGAGCGTGTTGCTCTAGCCGCTGTGGTTAACATTGGAAATTAAGAGTCTTGCATGGAGAACACAGCAGTGAGGTTCAATCCATAAACAGCCATGTTACAAGGGAACACACACACACACACACACACGCACACACACACACACACACACACACACACACACACACACACACACACACACACACACACACACACACACACTAAATGAGGAACAGTCTGTCCATGAGAGGGTGATTACATATGAACAGAGCAGCAGGTGGAGGGATGAGAGTATCCGTGTGCAGAAAGAATAGAGTGGAGGTTTGACAGCGTGCTGGCAGGTGGGTAACGAAGGTATTGGGAGGATGGCAAAGAAAGAGACGAGGACAATGAATGGAGAGACGACAAGAGATGTGTTTGGAGAGAGAGATCAGAAGGTGACAGAGGAGGCATGGAGAGGAATTCAACTGCTTGATCCCCCCCACCCCTCCCCCTCAGTTCCCTCTCTTTTCCTTTGTCCCCCTCAGTAGGGATAGCAGGAGGGTGGGCTAACTTCGAATGACAGTGACAAGCTTGCCACTGCTTCCATGAAGCACAGCAGATGGAAGTGTATGTGTGGTTGTGTGTGTGTGTGTGTGTGTAGTGTGTGTGGGTGTGTGTGTTTTCTTCTGTGATTAAAATGCCACCAGAGACCAGGGCATACAGAGTCTCTTGAAGCGCCACGCTTGGCAGAGCACCACCTCACTGCCTCTTTTTCCAGCCCAGAAGTGTTTGTGTGTGTGTGGAGATGTCTCTAGATGTGTGTGTGTGTGTTTGCGAGAGGTGAGCCGGTGTCAACCAAGAAATATTATCTCCAATAGTTCCCATTGTTTGCTCCATTATATTTTGCCCGTGTGGCTGTTTGTTCATTCCTCCATTTGAGTGATTCAGTAACGTGATGATCACAGGGTGTTTGAGAAACACGGCTCTGTTCTGCAGTGCGGCGCCAGTCCTGGCGGGCATGGGGGAATTATTCAGGAGACAGTGGGTTTGGGCCTGTGCCTCGGTTATTAGCCACTCACAGGGTGGGCACGGGGTTATGCCCCGACTCAATCACTCACTGTGTTTGCATGTGTGAGCTAAATGTGTTTGTTTGTGCGTGTGTACCGTTAGAGACCGGATTCTCCTCTGGCCACACTGACCTTATTGTGCAATCACTTCTGGTTGATTTGTACCCTTTCCACCACATTCCTCTCTCCCGAAGGCTGAGAAACAGGCCGTCAGCCCCCCACTACCCCCGTCTCTCACTTTCTCTCATTTATCCTCCCGATGGGTTTGATTTACTGACTGTGGTTTTCCACCCAGAGCCTGGGAGCCAGAAAGAGTAGACTGAGGGAGAGACCTATGGATTCACAGCCAGCGAAGCACGTCATTACTTGGCCGTAGCTCATCAGCAGATACATCAGCAGGCTGGAGGGCTAATAGATGCGAGCTGTCGCCGTTCAGGAAGTAATAAAACTCTCTCCATTTCATCCCCTTAATTATTTCCTTTTCACGCGTTGCATGAATTACACAAAACGATGACAGCAAAGAGCATCTGAAAGTGTGTGATGTTATTCAAGGCTGAATATTTGCCTGCATTATACATATAGTACAATTCAATGTGGACTGAATAATTCCTCTTTTGGGGAGGAGTTATATTTAGGCCATAGTGAGGCCTCTCCAAGTGAGGTTAATGTTCAGTTTAGTGGCGGTCAGGTTACAGACAGTAGCCCTGAAAAAGATGACCACTTAGTGAAAGACCTCCAGACTCTGACCTTTGACCTCACAAAGGAAACAGGTGTTCAAGCAGGATTAAGCCTGACTGCCTGCACACTTAGAGCTGGCAGCAGGCTGGTTTGTGTTAGGGGTGTGTATCTGTCTCTTTCAATTTACAGCAGATGGATACAAATATTAAAACCGTGCAATGTAATACAGCATCAACACAAACCAAAGAGGGGCGATCAATACCTTTTGGGTGAATGGGTTTTATGCAGTGGAACATTTTTGGATGAAAACAGTGTTGTAAATATACCAACTTGTGTGTTTGTTTGTGTGTGAGTGTGTGTGTGTGTGTGTGTGTGTGTGTGTGTGTGTGTGTGTGTGTGTGTGTGTGTGTGTGTGTGTGTGTGTGTGTGTGTGTGTGTGTGTGTGTGTGTGTGTGTGTGTGTGTGTGTGTGTGTGTGTGTGTGTGTGTGTGAGTGTCTTCTATATTTGGTTTATTCCTTTTCTTTTCTTTTTTGTATGCTCTATGTTTTTCCTTCTGTCTTCTCCCCCCCACAACTTCCTTTTGGTTTATATCTCCTATTCTCTCTCCATCCCTCTCCGCAACCCCATGACTTTAATCATCCCTTCCTCCCACCCTTGCCTCCCTGTCTCCACCTCCACCCTCTCTCCCTCCTTCCTTCCTGCTCTTCGATCCCTCTCTCCTTCCCTCCTCTCTAACTGTCCTCCACTGTCAGGAGACTTGGCTGAGGCTAAGTGCTTTTTGCTGTCTCGCTGCAGGTGGGACTGTAATAAAGCTTGTCAGTGGGAGGCATGGGTCGCACTGTCACATGCTCTTTGCCTCCCCTCTGTTAACTCCCCCCCCCCATTCCTGCCAACCCCCACGCCACTCTACTCCGAGATCCTTTGGCTTTTATTTGGCTCTCTCATTTGTCTGCCCTTTCTTCCCCATTTCGTCTTGCTCTTACCCGAAACTGTGCTCCTTGACTTGTCTCTCATGTCTTGCTCTCTCTCTTTGGTTTCCTTGCCAACGGCACTTTCAGGAAGATGATGAAGAAGAGCAGCAACAGGAGACATCCCTCTAACCAACTGCACACACACACAGACACGCGCACACACGCAAAAAATCCATGTAAATGACTCCAGGTGAGGTTGTATTGTTTGCCCAGCTGCTGCTGATGCTAACTAGCCTCCCCTTTTCCATAGTAAACCAGCAGGCTGCATGGAAATCAGCTTCCTCTACTCAAAGCAGTTGTCTCTGTTCCTGCTTGACTTTTTATATTTGCGCGCACTGTTTGTGCTTGTATGTTTGTGTAGATGACGTGTACGCTTGTTACGGCACATTACACTCAAAGGGCATCTACAGGTTAGAGCTGGCACACTATTTGCATCCATGTGTTTTCAGACTCATTTAAACCCATTTGTGTGTGTCTATACAGCAATTTAAATGGCTCATGCACAGTATCTTGTTCTAGCCACAGGATGGCAATACTGAGCCCGTTCTTTAAAGGAATCCTTCTTTACCTCCAACAAGCCACACACACACACACACACACACACACACACACACACACACACACACACACACACACACACACACACACACACACACACACACACACACACACACACACACACACACACACACACACACACACACACACACACACACAGCCCTCTTTAGTCTGAGTTAGCCCAGGCTTGTGTAAGGTGATGGAGTGCAGTGAATAATTTAGTCGTGGCCATGTTAATGGCTGACAGTGAACATGGCCTCTCTACTCTGCTGTTGGCCCTTTACTAGTACATTCTGTTTCACCCTCACTCTTTCTTTTATGCTCTATTGTTACCTTTTCTAGGCCAGGCTCACTTTATGCTGCGTTTCCATTACAGTTTAGGAACTGGGGTAGTAACGATAGTAACGCAGTGTAGGCGGAGCCGTGACGTCATCTTCAATGCGAAACACAAAACCAACATCGGCTGTTAGCTGTTAGCCCTCAGAGCTCACAGCTCCTCATATCTGTTCAGAAACTAGACAAAAGCTAAACAAGTACAAACCACAGACTTTCTGTGTCATTGTGAATACAGTCGCTGGTTTATTTATGTCTGTAGGCCGTTGTTGTTTGTGTGGACGGTCGGAGCATATACTGCGTTAGGTTAGCCAAATCTTCATCCAGAAAACACGCATTTAAAAAGGTTTTTCGCCTGCCGTCTGTCTGCAGACTTGTCAAAGCATTAATTCATGGTTTTTACTTACCGGTATCTGTATGTTGTTACTTCGGCATCATTTTGAAACGTGTATTACAATTAAATCACGGTAAAATATGTTCATTTTTTTGTAGTTCTCTCTGTAGTTTAGCATACTCAGCCCGGTTGTTGGCCCGGAAAGAACCAAGATTTTGGAGAGCCAGAAAAACTGTGAAAAAGTACCCGCTAGCCGGAACTACGCCTAGTGGAAACGCAACCAAAAACGGGCCGGGTACGACACGCTTAAACCTCGCTCCGCGCTGTAGTGGAAATGCGCCATAAATGTCACTTCAAGGCCTGTTACGAAAACATTTTTAGAAAACTCGAAAAATTGTCTCCAATATGATTGTACAGTTACTATTTGAGGGTCTCATATACAATTAGCATTATTTAACCACAATGTACTGCTGTTGTAAATGTTATTAACATCAAAGAGCAATTTCACCCCGTTAGTCCTTATTAACAATTTCCTTCAACAACCTTGCTGCAAATATTACAACTACAAAAAGATAGCTGCAGTAATTTATATTGACTTATCCTGTCCAATATGTTCCAAGTTATTTCCAATCCCCTGCCACTAGCATAAACCATTTCCAATTACCTGGCAGAAACATCTCTTAAAACTAAAGTATTTTAGCACTCCTAAAACCTTGTTATTACTTCCTACCAACCATCACACAAAGCACAAATAATTACACAAATCATTTTTGCAAGATGAAACATGAGGATTTGGTCTTGTTTGCCAAGGGAATGAAGAAATATTTATAAACACTCTTACATTGAAATCTCTGTATGTATTTACAAGGGAAATTATTGACTTGGTTTTTCATATTTATAATATTATTAATGAGTCACTCATAAGGTCACTTTTGAAAGTACATTTTTAGTTAAAATCTATGAGCAATGTTTTTAATTCTGTGACATTTTTATCTCTATGGCTTATCTTCATTTGATTATATTTCACTGTTGTCGTCGTATATTTTGACTTTCTCTGTGATCCCCTTTCTGTTTTTCACCTTATCTGCTCATCTCCCACCCTGTGTGTGTGTTTTCTATATCTCTAGGCCAAGTCAAGCACTATTAATGTTTTGATGGCCCTACTGGGCTTCAGCTCTCCGTGGATGCGACATGGTTGAAAAATAATTTGACCCTAAAACTAATGCAATCATATACACTAAACAAATTATAGCTCCCTCTCCCTCCGCCTCTCTCCCTTCATTTCTCTCGCTCTCAATTCAACCATGACGCTGTTACATGTGGTGTACGTGGTTTTCAGCTTGTACAGCCTCCGTGTGTTTCCCTAGGCCCTGCCTCGCTCCATCTTTCTCTCTGATACGATCAGCATGACTGTGTTTGGGGCAGTAGGAGCCGTGGAGCCTGGCTGCAGCAGCTCTGAGGTCTGGCCAGGCTCAGCCAGGCTCGGGGGGGGGATTGGAAGTGACGTGTCCGGGGTGAGACACCCCATAGTTGGGACTCCCCACCAGCCTCTCTGGCTCCAGCCTGGCTGATGGAGTCCAGCTGGGCGTGGAGAGGAGGTGCTCCATCTATCTCCTTGAGCATCTGTGTGTCAAATCAAAAGGCTCCTCATTTCTGCATTCCTTTTTTATTGACCTCACCACCAGTTCAACCCAATAATTATACGCTACATTTCATGCATTTGTTTCTTTCATTTCCCTTTTTTCTTTCTTTCCATGGCTTTTCACACATGTACTTGTTCTCCTCTATCTCTATCTCTATCTCACTATTACACAAACACATGCAGAACCCTGGAAGGGGGGGTCATGATCGAGGCGTGCCGTTAATTAGCCGGCAGTGGATGTTGTTGCAAAGCAATGGTAGGGTGTAATTAATTAGGTGGCATGTGCACAGTGGGAGAAAAAGAGGGAGAGTAGAGATGGATTAAGAGAGAAATACCCGCTATCAGTCCTCCTTTTATCCTCTGAGCTCCGATGAGTTCCCCCTAATGAGAAAAAATGAGATGCTCCCAACCAGGGAAGAAAGCATTTTGTCCTTTTTAGATGTTCTCTCTGCCTTTCCTCTGCTTGTCGTTCTGTCACTGCCTTGTTCTCTTTTCATCTGCATATCACATCCGTGCTATTGCTAGTGGGGTGCCAAGGAGTTGGAGTCACCAGCCATAGATCTCCTACAGTAGAGTGAGCACAGCCTCTGGGACACGTCCAGACGCACTCATACAGTGATGACAGCTATACAGCAGAGAGATGATATAGTGGAACAGTGACTGCATTTCTGTGCATTTGTGGGAGATTATGGGTGTTTACAGATCCCTGTCGTAATGGCTGCTGATATGTTATATGTGTGCTAGTAGGGCTGGTTTTGTTTATGGGAAAAAAGGAGGGAAAAATAGAGAGGGCGAGTGAAAAATGATATATGGAGAGATCTCAAAAAGGCATAGAACATGTGGGAGGGAGACAAACACTCGGAGCTCCATTGATCCACTCCTCAGTTCAGCACTGACTCCTTGACCTCATTCAGAAGCACCTCTGTGTGTGTGTGTGTGTGTGTGTGTGTGTGTGTGTGTGTGTGTGTGTGTGTGTGTGTGTGTGTGTGTGTGTGTGTGTGTGTGTGTGTGTGTGTGTGTGTGTGTGTGTGTGTGTGTGTGTGTGTGTGTGTGTGTGTGTGTGTGTGTGTGTGTGTGTGTGTGTGTGTGTGTGTGTGTGTGTGTGTGTGTGTGTCTTTTTCTATTCAGCTGTATATCTGTGTGTGTGTGTATGTGTGTGTGTGTCAAAGGCCTATCCATTGTGCGATGTATCTTTTTACAATAAGCGCAGACAATCTAAACCTGTGTCAACCTGCACACTTTCACAGCATCATGAATATTTAGATGCACACCCCCCCCCACCCCCTGCGCACCACAATCATCCTGCTGCTGATTTGATTTCTCTCAGAGACACCCAAATGCATGCAGCACAGCCCCCCACCTCCAACACACACACACACACACACACACACACACACACACACACACACACACACACACACACACACACACACACACACACACACACACACACACACACACACACACACACACACACACACACACACACACACACACACACACACACACACACACACACACTTCTTAGTGTAAACTGATATGTTAATGGCCGCCTGTCCTGTGTGACTGAAACTGTCCTAGGTGACAGGTTTATGGACAGTTTGACAATGTCAGCAGAGACGGACAGCTATTTACAGCCTGGCGTTAAACACGTCGGACGCTGGCAGTTAACATAAATCCCCGGGTAGGATCGGCCTGCGGATGATACACACTTTCGACCGTGCTCTGACGTAAATCGTCAAAAACAGACATAGAGTATACAGCAGGTGATCACTCGGTCAACCACTCAGTTCTTTTTAACCTTCTTAATACTTCCCACATACCTCGCATGCAAACGTCACCCACGCGCTGTAGATCTGTATCTGCGTTATTTACGGCGCCCTGCCATCACGTTAACAGCCAGCACTCGCTTTTCCTCCCTCTGTCTCTCTCTCAAAGCCTTTCTCTCGGTCTCCCGTCCCCCTTCAACTATCATTAAGCTTTACGAGGTGTCCTAAAAGAAACCCAAGGCGTGCGCCCCTCCCCCCCTCCCCCCCCCTTAAGTCGTGGATATTGATATCCGCCATAAGTCAGAAGTGCCTCTCTCTGTTACCGAGGAGAAATTGATGACAGAAGGGTGTGACAGGAGGGGAGTGGAGCTGGCAGGGAGTAATAGGAGTTTGCCTGTGTTTGTGTGAGGCCTCTACAAGTGTGCGCTGCATACAAACAGACACATTAAGAGAAAGAGAGGAGTTGGTTTTGCGAGGCGGCAGGTTAATCGAAGGAGAGGCCTGCTAATGGAGAAAAAAGGGAGACTAAGAGACAGAGATCTGGCCAGATAGGGAGGAGGAGGGAGGGAGGGAGACCTTTTCTTTATGAGCTCTCCCTCTGTGTTTGATACTGTTGCTATAAACAGGAGGTCAGCTGAAGAGTGGCTGTTTATAAGGTCCATCTCTCAGAGTGAGCACATCAAAAAGCCCATGAAACCCTGATCAGTCTGCTGTGGTTTGTGTGTCTTCTCTGTGTGTATTTGTGTGGTTGTGTTAACCATCAGAACCATAAGCGACCATCTGTCTCACAATCTAAGAGAGCGTGCGTCTCGTTGCATTGTGTTTCATGCTGTTTGAGTTAGCTTGTTTGAATGCAACTCTGTCTATGTGTGTCTGTGTCTATGTTACAGCAGAAGGTTCAGTGTATTTGTTGGTGGCACTCAACAGAAACACTGTTCTAAATCACGAAAACACACTTATCGTTCACCTTAGAGCTTATTCTTACATTGCTCCGTGTTTATGTGCAAATCACATTAGCATACAGGGGGTGTCTCCACTAGAGCAGATTAGACTAATCTCACATGAAGAGAAACTAAATCACCTTCCCAATGTGGTTGGCCCAAGGTTGAGTCATGCTAACTTGCTCGGCACACAACATTTTGTTTCTTCAGATGTGGCTAAATGCTGTGATTAGTACACTTGTTTACTGAGTTGGTTTTCCTTTTCGTATACTTGTCTGCATGCGTGTGTGTGTGTGTGTGTGTGTGTGTGTGTGTGTGTGTGTGTGTGTGTGTGTGTGTGTGTGTGTGTGTGTGTGTGTGTGTGTGTGTGTGTGTGTGTGTGTGTGTGTGTGTGTGTGTGTGTGTGTGTGTGTGTGTGTGTGTGTGTGTGTGTGTGTTCCTACTTCTGGTTTTTCTATTCCACTGGGGATAAAGAAAAGGTTTGTTTGATTAATTAATTCTGTTAGACATGAATGTAAATGATCAAAGGAGCACATTTGCATTTAGTGTTTAATTATTCATGAGCTGCGATTGCTCATGAATTAGGACACCTGTGAGGGCTCTCTCTCTCTCTCTCTCTCTCTCTCTCTCAAGCTCAGACACTTACTCATGCACAAATGCACACACACCAGCACATCCTGGGATGCGACCTGGTGTGTTTAAGCAGACCTGCTCGTCAGCCCTGTCTGTGTGTGCTGCTGTGCGCTGGGATGCAGGTCACTGCAGGTTCATGGAGGTATTATTAGGTTATGTTGCCGCTCTGGCTGGGGTTCAAACGCTCTGATTAGGTTACCGTGCAGCGCTAAAGCTCAGACTGTCACCCTGACTGTATGATTCATCTCCATGGAGACAAGAGAAGAGCTCTGATCTAATTACCCATACTGCTGCCATCTCTGACTTGAGAAGATGGCGTGAACAAGGCGAGAGGAGCAAGTGAGGAAGAGGCGAGGAGGGACGGAGTTTGGGAAAGAGTGATAACGTTATATGAGGATGACATTTCAGATCATGAGCTGGTGCCTACAGCACAGAGCCTGATGAAAGCAAACACATAATGTGTCTTCTTATCCCCTCCTCTTCCTCATTTCCCCCCTCATCATCAGCATCATCCAACTGATTCACAAATGGGCCCTTGTTGCCATGGATATGAGCAATGGTTCTCCTGTTCTGCTCGATGGGGCTCAGTGATAAATGGCGGGATGTGGAGGAAGTTAATAATTTATCCCGAGGAGTGCGCGACCGTTCGGGGGAGCGTTACCTCGCGTAATGGGTTAAGTGCAGCGATTGCGCCGTGCCGAGCAATAGACTCAAAGGAGGTGATGTATAAAAAATGAATAAAGGCTGAGTGGAGCCTGCTGGGAAAGAATTGTCAAGGGAATGTGTTTGTGATTGTGTGTGTGTGTGTGTTTGTGAGAGAGAGAGAGAGAGAGAGAGAGAGAGAGAGAGAGAGAGAGAGAGAGAGAGAGAGAGAGAGAGAGAAAGGTGGGTGGGGGGGGGTTGGTGTTTTGGGAAGAAGGCTTTGTCATTTCTTGAAGGTATAGGGTTGTCAGGTAAAGAACAGTAGAGAGATTTAATGGAGCTCCTCCAGGCTTTCAGTAAAGATCTCCTCCCACTCTACTTTGACTAGAAATGAGAAACAGCTCAATATGCTTTGGGCTTTGAAGTGTGACAGCAGCAGTGACAGATGAAGCTGCTGCAGAACAGAGAGGCAGGCCTGTTCACTGTGCACACTGCGCTGTCATTATCAATGACTCATTGACACGCAATATGTAAACATTAAGATACATGCGTACATAGACCTTTTCTGTTCTTCATTATCCAAGATTTCGAGTTCATTTTATCATAACATTTGTCATTTTCCTCTTTCTTTTTCATCCCTCTAGAATAGCACACATCACATGTTTTGCTATATTGCAATAAGGGAGAGAAAGGGTACACAAGTGAGTAAGGGCACATTGGGTAGGCCCACACCATAGACCATTAACTCGGCACCTGCTTCGCGTATTCTCAGCAATTTATGAGGTGCTACACGCTTAACGCCGCCTCCCTCCCATCCTCCCTCCTCCTCCCTCTGCCTGCCCCTCTATCTCTCAGATCTTACCGTTTGAGGCTGATGCTGTGTGCCCGGGTTTATGCAGGGGTCATCATATTGTGTTAATCCCAGAGAACATATCAGATCAGCTTGATTTCTTTATTGTCCTGATGCCCCATATGCAGGGGCTCAACGCTACTTAGAATGATCCTCTTCTAGTGATTGGAGAAAAGAAGCTGTAGTCAGTTTTCTGCGCCGGAGCTGGAGTCTATTGTGTCGGATACTCTGCGGTGTTCCTGAAGTGGTTTTTGAAAATAACAAGCTTGTGTTAAAACATAGCAGAGTCTTGCATCCTTTCCTTGTATCGCCTCCCACTGATTGGTTGATGGGATTTTCAACACTCGTTTGAATAGTGCAGCTTTTGTCCCTTCTTCTTAACTGTGTAGCTACACGCAGTGGAAAATATGACTTGTGGTTTCTTTTTCATTTTCACACACACACACACACACACACACACACACACACACACACACACACACACACACACACACACACACACACACACACACACACACACACACACACACACACACACACACACACACACACACACACACACACACAGTCAGATATACACACACACACACACACACACACACACACACACACACACACACACACACACACACACACACACACACACACACATACACACACACACACACACACACACACACACACACACACACACGCACACACACACACACACACACACACACACACACACACACACACACACACACACACACACACACACACACACAGTCAGATATACACACACACTAAACCTCTCTTTGATTCAGCTGAACAGTTATGGATAATGTCTTGTGTGTGTGCTTTATTCTCTGAAACACAGAGTGAGCTGTTATGTGGATTCTTAAAACAGAAGGGCCAGCATTGGCAACAGACATCTGAGGGAGGGAGGGTAAAAAAGAAGATAGGAAAGAAATAAAGAGACTGTGATTATCCTCTGCAGGTGGAATAAAATAACACCGCCCGGGGTTTAGTAATTACCATGTTCAAGTAATCATGAGCAAGAGAAGAAAGAAACATGTTGAATGGTAATTTCTTGGTTGTAGTTTCTTTTTAATAATACTGTTGTGTATGGTTTTCACAGTTATCTTCACACACAGCAGCCATGTTAAAGCAATAGGCTGCTTTCCTCTCCTGTTGTCCACTTCTGTTTTATCTCTTCTATGAGCTCCCATCGTCATCAAATCAAATCAAGTTTTATTTATATAGCACATTCATAAACGATTTTTGGTCAAGGCAAAGTGCTGTACATATAATAAAAATAGCCTACAATAGAGACACTTTACAACTAATACAACAACAAAGATTGTTCAGAATATCAGAATGAGAAAAACGACATCCTC
>NC_136904.1:16037027-16069527 GCF_949606895.1 Notothenia rossii
CAGTGAATTAAACAAGCTCTTGTATCGTTGTGTTTCGCCAAAGGTATTGTTTTCTGTTGCACTGTGTTTTTCTGTGCGTGTGTATAGTGGGTTTGGGTGTGAATGTGTGCTTGCTTTAATTGAAATGACTGGTTGCCATGATAGCTTGTGCATAGCTGAAGCTTGTTCGTGTGTCTTGAAATCGGGCCGGAGGGGAAGGGAGAACAGTTAGGGAAGGAAATGGGGATGAAAAAGGAGAGAGGGATCTGTAAAGCAATGAGGGAGGTAGGAAGACAAGATGGCAATTACCCAATAGGATATGGAGAAGAGGCAGGGACCTAGATTCCAAAAGGATGGGTAGAGGTAAACATGAAGGTGGAGAGGGGGTGATGACTACAGGTGGTGTTAGCTAGCTGTCTTAGCATTGTGCAGCCGGAGGCAAGACTAATGGGCTAACAGACAGAGCTGACCGACAAGGACACGGACCAACTAACTAACTGACTGGTAGTGAGGCTGACAGACGTCCAGACGAATAGATGGACAGGCTGACAGCCAGAGAGCCAGCCTGGCAGACAGAGAGCTAGTGTCACCCCACACTGGGCGAACAGGAGGAGCGAGAAGGGTTCATATTCTGCAGGACAGGTGGCAGAGACATGCCACTGCTGCCACCTGGCACTCATACCCTCTGTCCTTTCCCCCCTTGTTCTTTCTCTGAGCCATAATATTGCTATCAGCTCTTGACCTGGTCTTCCTCCAGAGCCCCTGCTGCTATAGCAGACCCCTGTTTTTTTTTCCCAGTTTGACTTACTTTTAATAAAGAGAATCCCCTCTTCTGAAAGCTTCACCCTCCCTGTTGCGGGGTGAACAGGCGGGCAAAAGGCAGCATGGCAGCGATTACTCATTACCATCCTCCAACCATCCCCCGGCCCAGAGAGGCATGCAGGTAAACCCTCTGTCCTCAGAGGTCAAGGCCAGGGCTGTGAGCAGGTAGGGTGGGGGGGTCGGAGGGGGGAGCCACACCGGAGGCTAGACCCTGACTCCCCCAAGTGGCAGAGGCCACCTGCTCCCATTCCCCGCTTCACAGCCCTGTCTGCCCCGCTAGCACCGCGCAGGCTAATTAAACTCAGTGTGGCATATACACTCTTACTCCCACTCACACTGAGAGACACACACACACGCCAGCTTGCATCAACTGTGTGAATTCTAATAACACAAATAGGCACTCACACACAGAATAATACACCCACACTCTCTGGATGGGAAGATGAAGAAGTGAGGAATGCAAACATTTTATAACCCGGGAACAGAAACAGTTGTATTACACGCTAACACAAACACACACACACATACAGAGACAACATGCTGCCAACAGACTGTCCCACTTTAGAGTAGGAGTGTTCTATTTGGCGTCCACCCACAGCTCTCCTCCTCTCTCTGATCTCACTGCAGCATTTCTGCGGTCCCTCGACATGCCGGGGAGGACAAAGCTGTCACTGATGCTATAAAGACAAAGCCTTTGGTGACTTCATATGGATACCTGCTTTAGCGCGGACAAAGCTGTTCCCCTATCTCTGTCTTGTCTGTTATTGTTTCCATGTCATGTTAGAACCGGGCAATAGCGGGGTAACTCAGATTCTATAAGAAGGCATGCTTTGAGACCATTTTAAATGATTTGAAAACGTTTTTTCCCTTTTATAATACCGACTATGTTTACCTTAATGCATTTGGTTGTAGTTTTTAATAACATGTAAAGAAATAAAACCAAAGAAATACACATGTCACATCCTACACTCGCTCACTTAAAGTAACTGACTATATAGAAAGGTCTGTTTTTTAAGGTAAGCAAAACAATTTATTTCCACAGGGAGAAAAATGTTTAATGGATTACATTTGGAAACTTAAGTACGACTTAAGCCTTTTGCAAAAAGGGAATGAAGAGGGGACAAATATTTCTGGGGTAATGGCGAATGTTTGTGTGTGTGTGTGTGTGTGTGTGTGTGTGTGTGTGTGTGTGTGTGTGTGTGTGTGTGTGTGTGTGTGTGTGTGTGTGTGTGTGTGTGTGTGTGTGTGTGTGTGTGTGTGTGTGTGTGTGTGTGTGTGTGTGTGTGTGTGTGTGTGTGTGTGTGTGTGTGTGAGGCAGTGGCAGACAGACGCTGAGAAAAAGAGGAGGCGGTGAGGGACTTGAAGAGGTGTGACTGTTCCCTAAAATGATTTAAGGCCCAGCCCTTCAGACCCCCGCCGCTTCCAACATGCCACAGGGAGCTGTCCCATAATCCTCTGTTCCAGGTAAACAGCTTTCTTCCACCAAAAGCATGGACCCATCTCCTGCGCACCCACCATTCAAAATATCTCCTTTTGCGTGTGCCTTTTAAACCTCCTCCATTCTTAAAGCTCGGGGCCTCTTATCTGTAATGAAACTCGCTGACGCACAAACGCTGCTTTGTAATTGGTTCAAATTAGCCTGATGTGTGTTGATTTGTCGCTGATGAGGTGCTCAAACAAACACCAGGAATCAGTGTTTGTTTAGTCTGTTGCTGCAATCCATTTTTCAGGTTGTGTGGGAAATGAGGAATGCTTTTGCGGCTTAAGCATATCGCCATTACAATAACGTAAGTGTACAAGGTAATCAAATATAACCATGGAAACAATATTTAGCCAAGAATACACATATGTTCTCCTGATCAGGTACAAGGCCATACATGCTCTACCCTCCCTGTGTTGCCCTTGACTCCCGGTGTTAACCTGCTCAGCTGCTTGACGGGCGGAGCTGTTTTCCTCTTTCTCCGTGTTTAACAAAGTCTTTCAGCAGAGAGACTCCTCTGTTTACACTCCATCACAGACACTTAAACACTACTCCCTCGCCTCTGCCTTCCATCCCCTCTTTAATCTCTCCCTCCTCTCCTTTTCTTTTCTTTTCCTTTCTCTATCCACTCCATTTAGTCATTAGGCCGGCTCTCATCTGCATAAGCTTTCCGTTGTAGCACTCCATTGCACTGGGTTTCCAGCCCATGTGTATTAAATAAGCCTTCTTGTTGTGTCAGCCCCACAGCTTGCCCTGCCTCATCCTGCTATTTCCATGCTTTGCTCCTTCTCTCCTCGCCATCTCTGTTCTTCCCTGTCTCTGTGGTTGGCGTGCTGGCCCTTCCCCCTCTCTGCGTCTTCCTCTGTGGGGGTATTAAAGGCTGTTTCTGTTGGCTGTCACTCTTCATAAGTGGTGTCTTGCTCAATGTGTTCGCCCTGTTCCCTGTACGAGTGCACCTCAATGCCCCGGTGCGCGCTCTCTCTGCAGGCCCCACTCAGAATGGAAATGAAGGGAGTCTGTAATGAGTTCCACTCAGCCAGGGTCCACGACCCCGCCGCCATCAGCCAGCTTAGAGGAGAGAATCAGAGAGACAGAAAGAGGGTAGAGGGACGGGGGTCAGAGAGGGAGTGAAGAAGAGGCTCAAGGGAAAACACAGGTTTTCTTTTTCATTTTTTCTTTACATCCCCCCCTCTTTTAGTGCCTGGTTGCCAAGCTGCTACAATGTTAAGCTGGCCTTTCTTTCAGTCTATAGGGAACAGTGTGGGACCGTGACAGCGAGCAGGAGAGGAGAGGGGAACCATTTTGGAAAGGGGGAGAAGAGAGGTGTAGAAAAAGGACGACAGAGCAAAGCGAAGGACAGCATAGATGATAGGATTACATAAAGAACAAAGACTGTACTGTATTTTTAGCAGATCTTAATGGGTGGTGAGAAAAGATGACGGCGACAATGACGACAGCCGCAGCCTCCATAATTAATATCACTCCACTTTCTGGCTGCTCATCCTTCGGTAAAACATTGCTTCTGCTCTATCACCAGGGAAGGATGCAGCTTTGAGCTTCATGTAATATGATCCTTTGAAGAAAACACTTTAAAGATTGAATGAAAATAATTGGTTGTGAGTCTAGGTCCCAGCCTTGTGCTCTGACGCATAAGGAGCATGTTGTCCTTACTTTTGTAACAGCCAGGATGTTGACATGCGCGCAATGAGTTGGGTACGTTCAAACCAACAACTGGAATATGGATTTTATGAACTCAATCGTAATAAAAACATTTCTGAAAAATATACAGCCTTTTCCGAGCCAGCATGCACAACATGACCCTGAAACTGAAGCAGCTGCATGGAATTCAGACATCATTCATTTATTTTCTTTTTTTATATTCATTACACCTGTACTTCTCCTCCTGCGACATGTACAGATGAAAGATTATTATGAATACATTGGTCTATAACATTACTAAAGGTCTTTGTTTGTTTAACTCTGTTTCCATAAATACATTTTTTCTCATAAAAGTAAGGTGTACAAACCTGCCTTTTGATGTGTGAGCATGGGTGTGTGTGTGAGCATGGGTGTGTGTGTGAGCATGGGTGTGTGTGTGAGCATGTGTGTGTGTGTGTGTGTGTGTGTGTGTGTGTGTGTGTGTGTGTGTGTGTGTGTGTGAGCATGTGTGTGTGTGTGTGTGTGAGAGCATTGGTGTCTGTGTGTGTGTGAGCATGGGTGTGTGTGTGAGCATGTGTGTGTGTGTGTGTGTGTGAGCATGTGTGTGTGTGTGTGTGTGTGTGTGTGTGTGTGTGTGTGTGTGTGTGTGTGAGAGCATTGGTGTCTGTGTGTGTGTGAGCATGTGTGTGTGTGTGGAGAGAGTGAGAGTTGTCTCTGTAAGGCTGTGATAGATGTGAGTCAGCTGATAAGGAGACCTGGGGTTGAAGCAGTCAAACAGTGCACAGATACAGAGGCTCGATCTTTCCTATCTATTCCTGTGTGTGAGTGTGTCTGTGTGTGTATATCTAGCAGGTCTGTTGTACACACGACTGTCTGTTCGGAGGCAGATGCCTCACTGGGAGTGAAGCCCAGGAATTGTGTGTGTGTGTGTGTGTGTGTGTGTGTGTGTGTCGGTGAAAGAGGGTAATGGCTGACTCTACACGGCCTCTGACCCTGCTGGGCAGCACAAGTCCTCCTCTGTTTCTCCTCACACTGATTAGAGGGTCAGAGCTGCATCACACACACACACACACGCACATACACACACACACACAGTGCGCCTCTTTTGGCTCTGCCGTCAGCACAATAGAGAAGGAGAAAGAGGACATTCAGTAACGCTGAGATAGAGAGAGAGAGAGAGAGGTGGGGTCAAACTGAGAAGAGGGGAGAGAGAGAGTGGAGAGATGTGAAGTGAAGCACATAAAGAGAACAGCGGCACAACATGGATTTGCACAGATAAGAGAGAAAATGGCTAGCACAGGATATGGGCTTGGAAAAGACAGATATGCTCAAACAAAGATAAAAGAGAGGCGGGTGAGATATATACCTGGTTATTAGAGGCAAAGGGAGCAAAGGATCAAAAGCAAGGATGGGTGGAGTAAGAGTAATAGAGAGTTTTTTTCTTGCTTTGTCCTTTCCTTTCTTTCCTCTTGCTCTTTAAGGATGAATCATTCAGCAATTTCTGTTGAAGCACGACTTTACCCTCTACCTACATGCCACCTCTCCTTCTTTATGTCTCACACGCCCCCTCTCCTTCATATCTCTTCATCTGAAATGAAAAGGAGAAGCAGCAGGGTGTTTGCACATCAACTGGATGCCTCGGTTCGGATGAAAACACAATGTCTGAAAGCAAGGTGTGTGTGAGACACTGTTTTAGCCCGTGGGGCAGATTTCCTGACATTTGACTAAAGGCTTGAGTGTCTGCGGGCCACTTTTTGTATGCATCGCTGTCTGTGTGTGCACAAGTGTGTGCGTGTGCATGGAGGTGCATGTGGCACTGACCCATGTAAAGAGACAGTATGTGTGGGGCATACATAATGGATGCTCTGCCTGCCGTGCACAGCGCCGTGAGGGATTCCCAGCTTAACAAGCCTGCCTGAGTGTGTGTGACAGAGAGAGGCAGATATAAAGAGCAAGAACGGGAACGGGACTGTGCAACAACCATGACTGATCCTGAAGAACGTAGCCATGAGGGAAACTCAGTGCCACCCCATCATCTTCTTCCACCAGTATTAACCTTTTCTAATTTCCTTCTTCTGTAAACTGTATCTCTTAAGCTATAGTTTCTCTGTTCATTTGTGATAGCACGTGCGTTCACACACAAACATAAACATCCAGTTCCTCTCTAGGCCCCAAACATTGTGTGCCATCCTGAATGTAACACACAGTTCCTCTGTGCTGCTGCTCTCCGAACACAAAGACAAAGAGACAGAGAAAGGTGGACAGGAGGTCACCAATTAAGAAGGATGAATGCCTGCGACACAGAAATCAGGTTTTCCAACACTGTTGTCATGATGAAAGCATGTTAGTGTACTTCCCAGGTGGAGCAGGTTCAAAGTTCAAAGGTCAGATTGTTGTGTAACCAGAGAGGGATGGAAGAATCTCCGTCCTGGGATATTGTAAGGCCTTCGTACTTTGGACTGTAAATGTTCTGGTTGCTTGCATTTCAGACAAATGTGAAAACAGAAGTTCAAGTTGGTTCTCTTATGACAGTTTGATGGCTAAGGCTTGTGAAGGATTTAAAGAAATCTTCCACTTCCACTCTACCGGGACCCAAAGAAGCATAAAGCAAGCAAACTGTTTACGGCAGTGTTAAAAAGACCAAGGTCAAAGACTTTCGTCAGACAATGGGAAGTAAATGGGAGTTACTACCAATACACAATTTGAGACAAATACATACATTAATCAACAATATTTTTTAAATTATAATTCAAATCAGGAAGGACTGAAAAAAAAAGACTTCTGTTTGTGGATTACTGCCTAAACCTGCATTCAAATGTATGCTTTTAACAATATGACAGATTGATCTTCATGTTTTAAATGAACAAGTTAGTGAACATAGTTAACACATTACCAAACAAATACTGTATTTACAAGTCTATTGGAAAACAACCTTGATCGAAAAAGGAACTCCTGCTTGCTTACTAATTTATTAAAGTGACCCTTTTGATCTTTACACATTAACGACAGTTTTTAAATGGCAGGTAATTCACAAGTGGCACCCAGAAGACAACAGAAGACTCACAAACATGGACACTAATTCAAATGCTATGAATTTGCATGTAAGTAAAGCTGCTTAACCAAACTGTATCAATCACCAGGTCTATCTGAATGTAATGTTATGAAGAAGCAGACTTGACTGAAGTACTTTACAGAGGTCTGTTTTTGAGTAAGGATATTGAATATTTTAGATTTACTGAGATAAAGTTGTTCAGACATTCCTACAGCAACATCCAGTCTTAATACACAGAACAGGATGTCAGCTCTATCTTGGGCTGAGAGCGGGGCAGGGGGCAGAGCCCAGAGGTGTCAAAGTGTCGGGGCCCCGCCGCCACCGGGGGACGCAGAGTACACTTGGCAAAGAGAGGGGGGGCTGTTATAACTTCAGACAGCGAGGTTAAAGGAATTCTTCATCCTTATTCTCCTCTCCTCGTCTGTAAATAAAAAGAGAAGAACGCATTAGAAAGTTGGAGGGAGAACCGAGCCCCCCTGGATTGGTGGTTGAGTGGGACTCATGCGGGGGGGGGGGTTCTCTTTTGTAATAGCTGGGTCAGCGGGATCCCTGCCGTTCAGCTTTTAAAAGAGGCCCCAATTAAATGACTTCGCAGAGCAAGCTAGCTGAAACTCTGTGTCTGTGTGTGTGTGTGTGTGTGTGTGTGTGTGTGTGTGTGTGTGTGTGTGTGTGTGTGTGTGTGTGTGTGTGTGTGTGTGTGTGTGTGTGTGTGTGTGTGTGTGTGTGTGTGTGTGTGTGTGTGTGTGTGTGTGTGTGTGTGTGTGTGTGTGTGTGTGTGTGTGGTTGCTGATGCATTTCGGAATGTAGGCCTGACAAGTGTGTGTAATTCTTCCTGTGCACACACGCTCACTTTTGTGGTACCGGGAGTGACTAGGTATTTGAAGTGTCGCCATGGTGCTGTAATTAGCGAGCAGAGGTTAAAGGTCGGCTACAATTCTCCTGGCCCGGGACAGGACCCCTCTCAAGAGGCGGAGGGGTCGTGGCAGGGAGAAAGGAGAAGGGAGTGCTTTACAGAGCAAAGACGAAGCACACAGCTAAAGGAGGCTCCTGACTGAAACAGGAGAGAAAAGAAAAGCCATTAAGCAGTGTTAGTTTTGTAACGGTTATCCTTCCCGCTCTCCCCCCACTGGCATATGTCGACATGTTTATTGTCAAATAGTGTGTGTGTGTAGGAGTGTGTGTGTATGTGCAGGAAAGGTTGGAGTCTGAGTGTAGGATATGAATTTAAATGTCTCAGTTGGAAAGCTTGTGACACTCCTTAATCTTGAAGTAGCTTTAATCTTTGAGAAAGAGAAAGAGATTGATTTGAGGGTAAAATGAAGGTAAAAGCAAATAGTGCTGGAGTTAATGCATGCACGGGGGGGATGAACTATTAGAGATTAGAGGAAAGGAAAGAGAAGAGAAACAGAGGAGGCGATAGCGGGATGTATAGAAAGACATTAAAAGTAAGTAACTGCTGCAGTTTTGAGAGATAAAGGTAAAACACCCCAGTAAGGTACAACCAGTCCATCTGCTAACCTGTCTCTCTGTAGGCTCTTCTTGTCTGTTGGAGTATATCACGACTCTGTAAGAACACTGTCCTCTGCCGCCATGTTTCGCTTAACGCCGGGCTCTCCACCCTGCTGCTGTGCATGAGTGTGGAAGTGGCGTATGAATTAGTAAAGCCACAAAACAAGCTCCCTCCATCTCATAAAACCCCCTGTAGATGTCCTGTCCGATCTAGCTCCGTTGAGGAATGGTATTAGGACCCTTTCTGTTCTGCTCTCTCCCAGGAAAAGCACTCTCATTATCAAAGTATAATGTCTCCAGAGGGAGGGGATGACAGTTGTTCTTGTCAGTTTGTCAGTTTGAGTTGAATAGAAAAGCAGGCCTGTTTATAATTAGAAGCGCAATACAAAAAGTATCATTCAGGCTCACATCTACATGCCTGCCCACACAAACAGCACACACGTGCAAATGGATGCACAGTATGGAGAATACCGTGTTTTGTATTTAAAGGTGGGCAAAACATAATTTAAAAAAGAGGCAGTATATATCTGTAGTGTACGGTTTGTGTAAATATAAATGTCTTTAATTGGGCTTTGTAATGTAGAGTAACAGATATGAGTGCTGATTGGGCTGGCAGAATGTGTGGGTGGCTAATGCAGAGACAGTCTGTTGTTGAAGACATGAGGCCTCTCTTGTAGTTGGCATATGGTGGTCAACTACACATGCTGAAAAATCTGCCGGTGACATGTGTGAGAGGGGATGCACGTCTCCGTATGGGGCGAGATGCGTGCCACCAAATCACTGAATTTGAATTATGTTAAATTGTCATCGGGGAAGTACACATTTGGACCTGAAAATACATTTTTGGAAAGTATTTTGAATATGGAGAAATATTCAATTGTTTCAAGATTACAGTTAATCCATCTGATGTTAAAATAGCAAACAACACAGATGCGCAAAACCCTTTAAAGCTTTAAGATTAATTTTATGAAATTAAAATTACAATCATTAATTATCAACGCCTGAATTAAAATCTGGTTTAGTCTTTTAATCTAATGTGCTTTGTGCTACTGTGCATGTCACAGTTCTTTATAGGGGATTTTGAGTCTATATTGCTTAGTACACACAGCATTACTTCAAATGATTGTCTGTTGCACTAAGTGACTACTACAGACATTGATTCATATTTGATTGAAAATAGAAATTAATTGTGTATTGTGCAAGAGGTAACTCAAGTATTGTAGTGCATTTGACATTATACTCACCATTAAGTTGATTTGCTTTTTTAATGATTCTGAATTATCTTGAAGTCTACTTGATTTTTATTATGAAGCTTTACACTACAGCTGTGACTTGAATGATACGGACAGAAATGCATTTCTTATACAGCATGTACCACTGGTGCTGTATGAATGCCAAACTGGTGAGATGTTATATGTGTTTTTAAGGCATAATATTTACATAACATGGGACGGTAATGACAAATGATATTTGGATTCAGGAGAGCCTGGAGTTCCTTTAAGCTGATATTATGGTATTTGCATTTGTGTATCAAAGGCACTGTAGATTGCATTGAGTTGATTTCAGGTTATTTGGCAGGTCCCTGCCTCTTCAAGTGGTTTGTTTAGGATTAGAATACAAGTTTAGATAAGAGTTCAGCATGCAGTGGTCCTCACAAGAACCTTAAGACAAGCATGTGTGTAGGCCTGTTATCTTCATGTGTGCACTGTGCTCTACATTGAGGCAGTGCGACTGTTATCTCTGTGCCAACTGGCAGCGAGCCCCTGGCAGCGGGCTGGCGTTCGCGTGCCCGCTCAACTCCCACCACCTGTCTGGGCCCTGGAAGAGTCACCGGGCCCCCGCGTGGAGGGCCTCCTCGACGGGTGGGGGGGCGATGTGTTTGCATGTGTGGGTCGTGTGCTGAGTGAGTATAATATGTGGGGTTGGGGGGCAGTTGTAGCCTGGGAGGAGGGGAAGGCACGGAGAGCAGGAAGCAAGTTGGGTCAGATCTCTGCTACAGGAAGGGGTTGCTGCGGCGACGGTCAGGTTGTGATGGCCTTAGCCTAGTCTGAGCGCTGTACCTCCAAGAGCCAATGAAAATCTGCCTCTCCTTCCCTCGGTCCATCTGTCTGTCTGCCTGTCCATCTGCATCCTGAATTAGTGTCTCTGTCTTTTTGACTGTGTTTCCCTTTACAAGCCCACAGGATGCCAGGAGGAGAGAGGGAGGGAAACACACAGCTCCTCCCTCTCTGTTCTCTTCAGCAAATCAGTTGAAGAAATAAACCACACGTCATCTAGCTACCAACTGCTTCCTAATTTCTCCTGTTGGTGTTGGTCAGAGTATTTCTCAAGAGATGAGGAGACAGCAGAGGAAGAGGAATGTTAAAGGCTGGGAACAGTGCGTTTCATGGCTGCTGTGCGGGAGTAGTGGGTTTTCAGAAAACCCTTGTACTCCCTTTCAGCGAGGGATTGTGTGAACATACACTCGCTCAATAATTTAACCACAGCAAAGAGTGGTTCTGATTAAATAATGAAGGAGCTTGGCTGATGATCAAGATCGTGTGTGTGTGCAAGTGTGTATGTGTTAGTGTGTATTCGTACGGTGCTGCATCCACATGCTTACTTGCTTGTAGACGGCACCACAGCCCATAATAACTACAATCAGGGCCAAGCTCACGCTATCTCATGGAAAGAAAAGTGTTAAAAATCACTTCATAGCCTACAGTACGGTGATCTACAGCTACAAAGCCGAGAACTCCTCAGTGGAGCATACTCACCGGGAGCATGGAGATGCAATCAGCAAGGACAATCAGGGAAGCCAGAAACACCTCGTTTTCCTTAAGTGTTGATTATTTCCGGCTCCAAAATAAAATATGATTCAAAATAAAAAGGCCTGACGGCTCGGATTGACGCACCTCATGCAAGCCTGCGTCATTCTCTAACCTTGTGCCTCACTTCTTTTGAAGTTTGGAGCTTTTCCGTCTTTTGTAGCTTCTCAAAACACTTCACAAATAGCATGTAAAGCTCTCAGAAGAAAGGACTGCACCGAATAGTGTTCATGTTGCCGGTGGTTCAGGTGCAGGTTTCCATGCCGGCGGGGTGAAGGGTCAGAGGCTATTTAAGCCTGTTGCTGTCTCTGGGTTGTAGATGGTAATGAATGTCTTTAGACTGCATGTTTAGGGGCTTTAGAGGCTGCAGCTTGACCTTTGTGCCCTATTGACCTGAAGGATCCATGCAGGAGGCCACAGGCCGTCACCAGAGCATGGCCTCTGACCTCAGATCAGCAGGGGGCAAGGGTCAGAGGTAATTCTTATTGGATGATGACTGTGTGGTCATGTTGGTGCCATTGTTTTTGTAAATAATGAAACATTCAGGACCGAGTTAATTGCCTTTCATTTTGACTGAGGATGTTGCTCCAAATTTGGATCCAAGCCCTTCATCACAGAACGTAGGACACTTGACGTCTACTGATTGTGCTACTGAGCCATTATTTACATGTCCTCAAGTATCACAGCTGCATACATAAAATACAGCCTACATGTTCAAAAATAAGGATCTTAAATGAATTGGCTGAAATGGATCAATTGGGCCATTTCTGGCTCAAATTATTATCCTGCGCATCATCGCAAGACATTTTTAATGTTGAGCTTCACAAACTAAATCTAATTTGTTTGTGATTTGTATTGATAAATAAGGTTGCTACAGATTTTTTCTACCGTCTTTCCTCTTCCCCATCCTTTTCATTCTGCCAACGACCCCGCTGCTCACTTCTTGCATCTAATCTCAAATCTTCACAAACCACTACACAAAGCCAGTGGCGCACAATTTCCTCTGTTACACCACACCAAACAGAGTCTCACAATGCCAAGCCCACATACGCTCGCGTGCAAAATCACTTCTGTATCTGCACCTCGGACCGACCCAGTGTGCGTGGACTTGGGCATGTGTGAATGTGTGTTAGTGTAGATATCATTGAGGAGGATTTGAGAAGGGGTGGGGTGGGGGGCGTAATGCAGTGGAGCTGTTTTTCCCATAATGCAGGCTATCCTTCATGTCTTATCTGAGGCGGCTATTGTCTGGAGCCAGTGGAGGCTGGAGTGTGCGATTCATGGCCTAGACCTTGGCTTTGTGAGAGCAGACATCAATAACCTTTCCCTGTAGCACCCCAGCATATGTGTGTGTGTGGGTGGGTGTGTGTATGTGTGCGCATGAGAGTGAAAGAGTACAAAGATCAAAGGTTAAAGTAAGCTAGGTGACAATGATTCAATAAGGACAAAGGAAAGGATGGAGGTTGGTATTAGATGAC
This sequence comes from Notothenia rossii, assembly GCF_949606895.1. Taxonomy (NCBI): domain Eukaryota; kingdom Metazoa; phylum Chordata; class Actinopteri; order Perciformes; family Nototheniidae; genus Notothenia; species Notothenia rossii. Next base: position 16,049,814 of record NC_136904.1, read on the forward strand.
CCTCAGCAGTGATCTTTAACCCTGACATGCACTGACTCATCACCTTTACACAGATGTGACATTAATACACACAATCTGTGTGCGTCTTACCAATAGTATCTTGTACTTGAACACAACACTACTGCATTTTACATGCATTTATTAGGCAAAACACCGGTGAGACACAACAAGAGTCTGTGTTGTGTATTATAATATTGATTTATGTTGTGCCTCGGCTCAATTAGATGGATTTCTAAAAAGGTTTTTGCAGTGCGCAGGATGAAATCAATGTGAAGGTAGGATGACTTAAGGTAGTGATGTGTTAAAAAGGACACACCTTAATAAAAGCTCGTAAACAACAACAAAAGTCAACCACCTCCAAAACACTATACATCAACTCTTCTTGTTGTCAGCTGTCTCCAGCCACAGTAAATTAAATTATCTTTCTCTTTGAAGCACTCGCAACTTTTCTTAAAGTTATCGCAAAGTGAACTAAATGTGGTCAATCACTGCATGTCTTAAATCGTTTAAGATACATTCTGTTTGAATATCAAATTGATATTGATATTGGGAAGTCTGTAAAGGATAAATATTGCTTAATGTACTGACGGCTCATAAAGTTACCTCTGTGTAAGTAGATCTACTCTGGCTGCTTTCAAACAAACACAAAGGAAGATGCAGATGAGCAGGCTCAGCTGCTGCGCTGGTATTACACAAACAGAATTGTCATGCCGAGTTGTTCATTATTATTTTTGAATGGCTCCAACAATCAAAAAAGTGCACAGCTAAAACCACAACAAAAGCATGACACCTTGTATTTTGGGTTTGTTTGTTCTGTTGGAACCGAGTATAATGAAAAGGCAGGGCATTGAGAACACAGAGAAAGCACAAATAATTGTGTAGTGACACATGGTAAGTGTAGTGACTGTGTTTCAGTTCTGTTTGGATTGTCAGGAATATAACAAAGAAGAGAAGAAGATATAGTAAGGAAGCGAAAAAAGATAGATTACATTGGAGTGAAAAACCAGTAGGGATGAGAGGCTCGGGATCCGTAGCTAATCATTGTTTATAAAGACATTTCTTGCTTTTTCTGTTGTCTGTAATCTAACTTTGAGTTGTTATAATACGTTACATATACTTGCTTGTTGCTACCTACATTTTCCATTTCTCTGAAAACACAATTTGAAAATGTCGAGCCTGCGTTTGAAAGTAGAGTGATAAAAACATTATTGTAGGACATGATTCAGGGATGAACACATAGAATATGTTGCAATAGTGTTGTACTGAACACACTACTCAGATACACGCTGTTTTGAATCGAGTGGTGTGTACACACCATAGACTGTATATATACTGTAAACACACTAGTGTTTTTGTACCTGGTGCATTCAACTGAATGAAAACCTGAATTGCTTATTTAGTTTGACATTGGAAATGCAGGCCTTAGTGCTGTAAAATCTGTGAACAAATTCAACTTCTCTAAAGTGTAATCAAATATACTGTAAAGTGGCCTTTATAATTAGCTCTGAGATTTTATTTAGTATTTTAAAATGAATGTTTCTCTTCGTCAGACGGTCCAAGGACAATATTAACACTACTTTTATAGATTTTCTCTTAAACAGTTGTATTGATTGTTTTATTACACTAACGGTCAGAAAACCTGAGAGGTTTATCTAGTGCTTATTACAGGGTTCTTACGGTCATTAAAAACCTGGAAAAGTCATGGAAATTCAAAATGCAAATTCCAGGCCCTGAAAAAGTTATGGAAAACAATATTTTCCCCAAAGTTTTGGAAAAGTCATGGAAATGTAACTAAAGTTTCATCAAATATAATTTATATTTTAGCTAATCGCCAAAATAGTAATACTATAATGATAATAAATACTGTATCGTATAGCAATGAAACACAAAATGGCATTTCACTGACGAGGTATTTTGCTGGTGAGAGATTTTAGTTGCTTTAGCGTGTAGAAGCTAGTAAGCCTACTATTTGATTTGTTTTAGATAGGCACAACATGTTTCAGACCTTATTTTCCTGTTCCATGTTAAAATAAACCATTTTCAGTGGTACCGGTGAGGAAGAGTCATTTTTTTGGTCATGGAAAATTAGGTAAAGGTCCTGCAGAAGTCATGGAGAAGTCATTGAAAATCATTGGTGAAAGAGTGTATGAACCCTGTTGTTACTAATGTTTCACCAACACATTTCCTTCATTCACATTCATTGGGCAAAGCAACTTGCCCTACCCCAATCAAGTTCTTTCTTGACATTTGTCATTAGTTTAAAAAATGTCTTAACCAAAAAATGCGTTACTTACATTATTTTTATGATTATGATTGGTATACAAATAGTTGATCATTATGTAAATTTGTTTAGCATAAGGCAGGTTCACACCGCAGTACTTTTCCCGCTTTAGTTCCGATATAGTTCCGAAATGTTGCGTTCACACCAAAAAGAGCGGGAACTAAAATGAGTTCATCAGAACCTTTTTTGCCCCCTTTTCCGTCCCTGCTAGAGAGCAGGTACTTTCGTCTCACTAATTGTTTTGATAAGAACCTTTCTTTTGCTCTCCCTAACCTACAGTACATGTACAGTATTTTCTTCCTAGACTTCCCTGCCTCTCTCTCTCTCTCTCTCTCTCTCTCTCTCTCTCTCTCTCTCTCTCTTCTTTTTCTTCTTATTTCTACATTTTGCTGACAATAACGTAAAGTTATAGGCTATATAATTTAGGTATTTCAAGTTTTGACATGGTTCCAGATGTGTTAGACCACATACTATCCATGAAATGTAGTCACTTACTCACTCAGGCATCGCTTCATTCACTAAAGATGTGCTTATCTGCCTCTAGTGTCCGGTAGCCAGCGTTGCTGAATAAACCAAAACATTTTATTTTAAAATGATTAAAACGGAGGAAATAATGTAATTACATCAATTATATCTTACATAATTGTAAACAAAGTCTGAGATAAAACAACTTGCTGCTAATGTTTATAAATATGGTTCATATCTCAGCAGATGATTTAGAAAGACTTAGATAGGGTTAGTGTGAAGTTGAGCTTTTTATTCACAAATCCATTAACTTGTGTCTCCTTGTCTTTTTTTCTGGTACTAATCAGTAAAATATACATTTATCCTTCTGTTTCGTTCACGCTGCGGCCTCCTCTTACTTCTAACCTTTCTCTATGTGTGTGAGAGACAAAGAGAAGGAGTTGTCTCAGTTGAGCAGTACTCAACCTTCTGCCCTATTAATTAGCTCAGTAAATGCTGTTGAGATTACAGCAGGGGGAGTGAAGCATGTAAGTCAGTGAGGGATAAAGCAGGAAGGAGAGAGAGAAAAAGACAGAGAGAGAATCTGAGGACATGTCCATATGCACGGTAGTCTCTGCAAACCAGTCAAACACTTTTATTTGAGATAGATACCTTCTGATTAGAGGGTGTGTTGCTGGAGAAGGGGGTTAGTGGGAAAACATGAGAATAAAGGAGAGAAATAAGAGCCCAGAAAATTGAGAGTTGAGCATAGAAAACACAAACATTATGTTTCTTCACAGTCTTTCCTTCTTTTCTCCTATTTACCCATGTCTCTCTCTCTTTCCCTATGTCTTCCGTATATCTTCATATTTCTGATTGAAGTGCATGAAATTGAGCCACCTTCATACAAAGGACATTTAAAAAGAGACAAAAGATAGAGAGACGAACACAAACAGTATGGTGACAATGTATTTCCATTGTGTTGTAGACTGTATTGGTTAATACTGAGGGTAGAAGCAGCCTGGTGTCAAATTCAGCCCTGGGAATGTGAGTGCTTTGATATCGGGATCAATGCAAAATCACTGGGAATGTCACTGGTTATCACCATCTCATTTCAGAAGTTTCCCTTTCTTAGATTTTACTTTATATATTTTGAAACCACTAACAGCTGTCACCCAAAATAGTCCCGTTAAATCACATTGATGTGATGTCGTCAGAAATAGTCCTATGTGATATACTGTAAGTTTAACGTTGTTTCGGTTCCTGTTGCTCTTGGCACAGAGCACAAATCGCCCTTGCTCCCTCTCCAACCTTCCCCCACTGAGCTCCTTCTCCTCATACCTGCCATTATGTGCAGCTGAGGTGCCTCTAATGGCCCGTGGCGCTCCTTTCGACCACCTCTCCCCTTTCATTTTCTCATAACAAGCCCCCTGCCCTCTCTCACTGGAGCTCAGACAAGATTATCCCTCCGTTATACCACCTTCAACACCGTCCCACACTTCCTGGCGGTGCTCAGGCATGAACCCACGGCGGCAGGAAATGGGCCTTTGCTACAGTCATTTCTCTCTCTCTCTCTCTCTCTCTCTCTCTCTCTCTCTCTCTCTCTCTCTCACCCTCTTTTTTCTGTGCCTCTCTATGGCTGTAGTTGCTCCCTTCCAACTCACACACTTGGAACAGGTCACAGCTCATTTCAAGCACCTCGAGTGTAGTGAGGCAATTACTCTCCCTTCTGGTCACCTCCAGCGCTCTGCCTCTGCTCCCTGCTCCACTCTGGCCCTGCTCTGTTATCCCCATTCTTCACACAGTGGGAGTCATCACTCTGCTGGTAGTGTCGACTCACATCTCTATACTGTTGGTGTGCAACAGGCCTATAGGAAATCATCTTCTTCCTGCTGTCGGTCCGCAGTGGTACTATCAGCACATCAAGAGGCCACGGTGTTAGTTATCTGTCGCAGCAGAGGAGACAGGCAGCTGGGGTCGGGACCGCGTAACGTATCGCCTAAGTGTGTGTTCATCTCGGACTGGCTCGTCGAATGAGAGGAGCCATCCGTCATCCATCTCCACGCTCGGTTAGTTTCCCCCTCATCACGGTGCCTCCCCGCTCTGCCCCTCATCATAAGCCTGACACCAACAGAGAGCAATGTGTGTGTGTGTGTGTCTGAGTGTCTTTCTTCTTCTGTTTGTGTGTGTGTCTGATTTGTGGCAAGTATGGTCTTAAGCAAGAGCTAGTAATAAATTCAGTGACATCACAGCAGGAGGGGAAATCGAAGTGTTGCAGCGCTTACTCATAACCCCTTCATCCTGCTACTCTGTGCTGTAGTTATTATATCTCACACACACACACACACACACACACACACACACACACACACACACACACACACACACACACTATTCTGTAGGTGTAATTGAGGGTGTTATCATCAAGAGTGTTGTAAATCTGCTGCACTGGTCACCACTAAAAGTGCCTCTCTCCCTTTGACGGATTCAGGCGTCTTAGTGTGTACAGCAATCAATCATATACACTCAAACATGAACCACACACACACACACACACACACACACACACACACACACACACACACACACACACACACACACACACACACACACATACACACACACACACACACACACACACACACACACAGAAACATAAGTACACTTTATACTCTATCCATGCATATACATATAATCTAAATCACAGCTTCCACTCACTAGAGGATCATATTGTAGATATTATTACTGTGGACACACACACACACACACACACACACACACACACACACACACACACACACACACACACACACACACACACACACACACACAGACACAGACACACACACACAGACACAGACACACACAGAAACATAAGTACACTTTATACTCTATCCATGCATATACATATAATCTAAATCACAGCTTCCACTCACTAGAGGATCATATTGTAGATATTATTACTGTGGACACACACACACACACACACACACACACACACACACACACACACACACACACACACACACACACACACACACACACACACACACACACACACACACACACACACAGATCAGGTCAGGTCAGGTCTGACAATAGAGATCGATCTTGCCAATGAGGTCAGCAAGATTAATGAAGCTAATTTTGCAATAACAACGTCCTGAAACAGAAGAGCCTTTGTTTCATCATGTTCCCCCTCTCCAAGAGAAACTCTGGAAAGTTCTGCTCATCATCTGTATCTAATAGGAGAGGTGCTTGCTTGGAAACACAAGCTGTTTCCATCCAACTGTCAGCAGGATTTACACACACTTTGGAGATGTTGCCAAAAGATGTAAAATAGATTCTTTTTTGTGGGTTGTAAGTGTAAATCAGTCGCTGGAAGGTTATTCAGCCAATAATGATTGATTGTGGACATCATTTCACTCATTTTAGGTCATGTGAAGTTTCATTAAAAGCACATCAAATATACTTTCTCCATTAAAAGTCAAAGTAAATATACACAACGTTGTCTCACAATAGCTTTACTTCAGTTATCAAATCTTGGATTATCTGCATTTTTTCAGTTATTACAAAAAAAACGTCAATATGTTTTGATAGATGATAACTTTTTGTTGGTAACAACGAAAACAATTATTCAAAATGATGACAGACGGCTTTTGGGACAATGTAGAGAATTTGCTTATCTTGTCTGAAACGTAGTCTAAAACCCTCAATGTTTGTGATATGAAAGAGAGAACACTATTACAGTAAATGTATAAGAGCTTAATTAGATTAGATTAGATTATTGACCCCACAAAAAAAGCTCTTATAAATGTGAGTATTACTGTAATAGTTTCCTGTCTTTCATATCAAAAACATTGATGGTTCTCTAGACTGTGGGTCAGACAAGATAAGCAAACAACATTATTCCAATAAGCCGTCTGTCATCATTTTCAATTCATTGGAACTAAATTGACTTTCTCTTGAGATGTAATCATTAATAAAATAGATGATAACATATACTGTATTGCAGCTGTAGTGCTGCTGAATTTAACCACTATTGTATTTATAAACAGTATTACAGAGTGTCCAAGGTCTTATAAGCTGTAGCCAAGTGTGTGCCACTGTTTATTAAATGTGTCTTTCCCCATTTATTATGGATTTGCAATCATTTTGTATAAATAAATAATTGATTATAAACTCTTTTAGTGATGAACCCCAAGTTTGTGTGGACATCAAATTGTGATATAGGGGGACTCAGGAGGACCGCCCGTCCCCCCTCCCTTCGAAAATGATTCTCCCCTTCCTCAAAATAACCGAGGGTCTGTTCCCACGGTGACCAAGCTCAACTGCACCATGGTTACAGCAGGTCCCTTTGAAGTCATCTTAAACCCCCCTCCCCCCCGAATGTTTTTTCTTTGGTTCTCTATTTCTCCTCCCCTGAGCCCTTCCTCCCTCTCTCCTCCCCCCTCTGAGTAAAGGACAGAGTTGTTTTGACCTCAGCTATAAATGATCATGACACCTTAACAAGCAAAGGACAACGCACGCTCACACGCTTTCTGGGTAATGTAAACCTACTGTTCAACATTATCTCATTTCTCACTCGTGTAGCAGTTTAGCGTCCGTGCTACCGCTAAACGCAGTGTGTGAAGCGTGAGGTCAGCTCAGGCCGTTTAAATAGGTTTACCCAAGTGTGTCTCCCTTTTTGAGCCATACATAAATGATCCACATAGAGCATTTCTCCACAGTCAGTGCAGAGATTTATACGGCTGCTGGACAGATTCATCTGTGGAAAAAGACAGAGGAGAGAAAGGGGAGGGATTCTTGGAAGGCTTTTCCTATTCATGCTCATGGAGGACCCAACAGGAGGAATAGCTGTGACGTCAAACAGTGCTGCTCACCGTTTTCAGCTTTTCTTTTTTAAATTGAAGAGAAGAAAAACCTTCTTTTAAAAAATAGCCTAAAATGTTGGTCTGTTCAGAACCAAAAATAGTGTCTTCTGTACGTATGTGTGTGGAGAAGGGGAGAAAGAAAGAGGAATTAGGGAGACGGATAAGTGGTCAGATTAGACCGATAATTGGGTTGGAGAATTATACAGAGAAAGAGACAACCATTTTCGGCTATGGATGGAGGAAATAGGGGAGGGACGTCACTAGAGTGAGGAACGGAAAAGACATGGAGATGAAAAAGGGGATTGTTTATAAAGGAAATGAGAAGGAAAGAGGAGAGAAGATGCGCTTGTGTTCATTATTATTAGATGCATTTAGTTTGGGTGGTTTGTGCTTCAGGTCAGGGAATGGTTTTCCATCTTCTCCACCTCACCTCTCATCACTTGGCCTTGTTCTTAACATAAGCCTCACACCGAGGTGCCACCGTCTAAATAGCTTCAACGCTAACAACCAGAGCATGAGACAGACATTTTCTTTTGTCTTTGCAGCAGCAGAAAAGACACAGGGAGAGCTAAAGAGAGAGATGGAGGGAGTAAGAGAGAGAAAAAAGACATAAGAAGGGATGAGGCATTTAAATCCAACCACACATAACTCCACCCAAACAGCCCCTTGTGGGAGCATTTTTGGATATGTATCCTTGTTTCTGTATATGCGCGTGCATGTCTGAATGTATAAAGGAGCATCCTTTTGCCTTGGCAGCAGATCACAGAGTGTTAATTCACTCGTTATCCGTGTTTGAAAATGGAGTTGGCTGCTTGTATGAGCTGCGGTTTCCCTTGTGTTTTTGTGTGTGTGTGTGCCGTGCGGGTGTTTGGCAGCAGACTGAAGGGTTGCTGTGGGTCCACGCTGGCGTAGCTGGGGCTGGGATGTGATTGGTGGGGACAGAGGGCCAAAGGCCGCCCAGGACAGCGATTGCCACTTGGTACCGTGCCCCCACTAAACACAGGCCAAATCTGCAGAGATTCACCCAGTTTCACTCTGCCCCCTCACATGTTGGCATCTCCTATTCACATGTTTCAAAGAAAGAAACAAAAGCCTACATGTATGTGTTTTCTTTCACAGTTTTTCCCCTCAGCCTCTTGCATATGACTCATTGTTTTCTCTCTCATCAAGGCACTTAAGTACCGTAATGTGAAATATCCTACCACACAGAAGCAGTTAGAAGCTATTTGATTGTCCTTTTAATTAGACGCTAACTTAATGATTACGTTTTACCTTGAAGTGCACTCGTAAACCGGCAGCCTGTTATTTGAGTTTGTTATCTAACAAGGGGGCGTTCACAGCGATATCCCGTCACCGGGGAGATACAACAAAATCTGTGTATTATTGAGTTTTGAAGGGAAGTAGCAAAAGGCAGAAGAACAGAAAAGAAACAGAAGTTGAATGGAAACAAAGAGAAACAGCTAGAGAAAAAAAAGAGAGCGAGAGATGATTAATCCAATCAAGCCTCTTAGTGTTTCATCAATAGGCATTGTTCTAAGATGGCTGCCTCTCCCAAGCTGCGGCTAGGCTAACACACAAGCTAATCCCAGAATAAAACAGACGAGGGCAGCGCTGAGGAAGGGGACTGAACCAGCAGATTAGTAATAGCAAAAGGATTCACTCACACACACACACACACACACACACACACACACACACACACACACACACACACACACACACACACACACACACACACACACACACACACACACACACACACACACACACACACACACACACACACACACACACACTGGGCATGGGATAAAGAGACAGTCCCAGATTGAGTGAGGTGCCTATTGGATTGCCCGGCTTATAGTTTTATCCGGTGTGAGTGTGTGTTGCTGGTACTGTTGTGGAGTGTGGTAGAGCTGAACTGAGCTGCTGCGGGTTCACACACTGAAGCCGTCTAAAGCTGGAGAGGTCATGTTTGTGTTTGCCGTGTTCTTTGACACATCTGTGCGTGCAAGAGTTTCATACATGAATAAGCTACTCATATGAAACACAAAAACAAGCGCTCATTTGCAAAATAGCTTAAATATAGGGTTTTTTTTCTCCAATTTTCTGAAGGACGGATGCACAATATTGGATTTTCGCCAATATCTGATGACAATTAACCTCCAGGGAACATCAAGTCTCTCCTGCAATTAACATATTCATATGAACAATGTTATGATGATGGCCAACTGGCAGATATTGTCATAAAATACGTTGTTTTCTAATTGAACATATTCACTGAATAGAATTAGAAAACTAGGTTTCATGTAACATTTGAGATATTTATCGTACATATCGTCCTGTCATATAAAGGAGATCTGCCAATACCAATGGTGGTATTGGTTTGTTTTCAAACATGTGTCTATCTAAATTTGTATTTGAAACCCTTAACTTGCTCAGAAAATTGGGATTAGTTAACACGCATTCCCTCCGCCTCATCTTTCCATCCCCTTCCCTCATTTCCCTTTTTATCCCGCTTGCTGTGTTATCTAGCTCCCTCTGTCCCCCTGTCGATCTCCTCCCTACCCCCCTCCTCCCTGCAGCATTTTCTGAGATGACAGGAGGGTGTTTTTCCTTTGTTGGGGAGCTGCTCGCACATTCTCTCCTCTGTTGACTGGTAAAAGACATTAAAGATACTAAGAGACTGAGCATGATGGAATCCTCCAGGGAGTGAAGAGGAGGAAGGAGGAGCAGAGGAGAATGATAGTGTAGTGGGAGAGAGGGAGGGTAGAGCCAAAGGAAAACTGAAGGATAGAGTGTTCGAAGCTTTGTTAAAGTTAAAGTATTTAGTGAGAGAAAGGGAAGGATTGAGTCACAGACGGGAGGAGGTAGGGTTAGCGGGAGAAAGGGAGGAGGGTTTGAGAGTCGTGACCTCGGGTAAGTCTCTTCGACTGTGTGCTGATGCGTGAAACCTGAGCACACGCAGTATTAGTACGCCTCACTTACTGAACACAGCAGAGGCCTGACACAGGTCAAGGCAGCCTCCTTATACACACACACAGCTTTCCAACAGGCTTACATTACAGGCCCGCTCTAATGATGCACATACAGATAAAGCTGGAGCGTTGTTGTACGATAGTGTGTTCATTCCAGAAGAACAATTGGGAGTTGAGAAGGTCAGCCCAGGCCCTCCAGCTGGCCCCAAGGTGCTGGTGCTCTGCCGGCCCTTCAGCTGCTCGTGTGTGTGTGTGTGTGTGTGTGTGTGTGTGTGTGTGTGTGTGTGTGTGTGTGTGTGTGTGTGTGTGTGTGTGTGTGTGTGTGTGTGTGTGTGTGTGTGTGTGTGTGTGTGTGTGTGTGTGTGTGTGTGTGTGTGTGTGTGTGTGTGTGTGTGTGTGTTTGCCTGGCGTCAGTCCGTGTTTGTGGCCTTGTGGAGTTGTATGATTCACAACACGCCAGAGGCAGGTCGAACCGTAATCCAGCTCTCCCTCTCACTGTTTATCTCCCTCGCTCTCCTTTCGTCCTGCCCCGTGTGTCGGCTAATGGGTTAACAATCTCTGTCCAATAAGCAGCGATAATTGAGACAAACAAGCCAATGAGGAAATGTCACAGGAGAGCACAAGTCAAGCGAAAAACACACTGCCAGCAGCTCTTTCTGTGTTTAAGACGTGTGTGGGTGCGTTCTTGTTTCATACACGCAATTAAATACTAAATCAAGGGATTGTGTGTTATATTGATATTTCTGCCATTGAAGCTTAACTATGTGTATACATTTGTGTGTGCCTACCTGCGGTGCCTACCTTTGTGGTGCTGTGAAGCAGGATTCTCCTGCTGCGCCTCCTCTTTAGGCCCCCTCAGCTTCGTTTGCATAGCATGCACCTTCCCCCTGGGCGATTTCGCAGACGCACACCCACATACGGCCCTGCATGCACACACACACACACTACATCAGGAGAACACACAGCACACACGTATTTGTTAATCAAATGAGCAGCGCTTTTAAAAAATCCCCTCCCTTCTACCTCTCTGGTTCACTACTTTATCTGTGGTGCTCTGCTCTCTGTCTAATAACAACGGGACTCGCTGGGAGGCAGCACATCTGATGTGTTTGATATGGAGACAGATGAAGGGTTGGAGGATGCAGGTAAGAAAGCTGAGTGACTATAAAAAGCCTCATCAGAGCAGAGACGCGTGGCGCAATGCATTCCCTCGACTGAGTGCAGGAATGCTTTTGTTGTCTGTGTTAGAAAGCAGGTGTGCCACAAGGCATTGTGGGAGGGATATGATGACGGCACATCAGGTTGTCAGTTCTTTCCAGCTTCCCCCCCACCTGGCTCCCTCGAGCCTGTGTGTGTGTGTGTGTGTGTGTGTGTGTGTGTGTGTGTGTGTGTGTGTGTGTGTGTGTGTGTGTGTGTGTGTGTGTGTGTGTGTGTGTGTGTGTGTGTGTGTGTGTGTGTGTGTGTGTGTGTGTGTGTGTGTGTGTGTGTGTGTGTGTGTGTGTGTGTGTGTGTGTGTGTGTGTGTGTGTGTGTGTGTCACATTCAGGGCTAGCCATTTAAAAGGGAAATCTGCTTTAAATCAGGAGGGACAGTATTCAGGTGAACATGAGGAGAGCAGGCTTGATTGGTGAATATTATTATCTGATTCAAAGCATAAAAATGCGAGAGGCCCATGAAGATGTCATCAAGAGAAATTCTGGAGTATGTTCATAGGGCTATCCACACTGCATAAATCATCCATTTTAATGAGTAAATTAAACTAGAGTTGAGTGTAAGTATTATTTTTTGTCTCAAAGTAAGAGGATAATCTAGCTTGTTTCCGCTTCAAATCACTACAGTCCTTCAATAAAGTGTATTTTCTTAGTGGAGTGCCTACGTTTATCTCACAAAGACATATACTGGTTAAAACAAAAGACATGTAGAGACTATTAAACATCAGTTCTTTATATAAGGCCAGTCGGCATCACTTCTGTGGATAAACAGTCAGTTTTGCTTAGGTAGAGCATTTGAACCAGTATTAAATTGACTACTCTCATAACAGCAGCAAGCAATTTATAACCACTGGATAAGAAGAAAAACAAACTGAAGAGATGATGTGTATGCTATGCTAATGCAATAGCTTCTTTGGCCTCTAAATGAAGTGCAACAAACGCTTGATTACACCCTGTGTGGACATTTTCTTTGCTCATAGCTGAATCAATACAGTGACAAACATTTATCTGCCATCAGTGGCTTTGCTGCTAGCTATGGTGTTAATGCAAATTGTGTTCTACCAAGCAGGAATCAAACCAGATGTGCAGCATGTAAATAGCCAGTCAAAGGCTGCCTTGGGCTAAAGGAGCTTGTATTATCCCACACTTTGACAATCATTTCTCCAGACCTCTGTTGTCCTCGCTGGAAGTGTTGGGTTACGCATGTAGCGATCTGCAGTGTTGCCAAAGAAAATTGTCAAAATAGACTTTCTCTCTCAGTGTTGCCAGCGGGGTCTCCAAGTACACAAATCTGTTAACGTGAGAAGCAAGTGTTTATCTTCACTGTTTTATAAACTGAGTCGGGCAGGATTAGCAACACCAAAGCCTCATCAGTGATTGGACGGTGGCCTGACATTACAAAACATCCCTTCTCCTCACTTCCTCTTGTTCCTCTTTCTTGGTTTGTGGTTTCCTTGTCATGTCAGGTTATGTATCTGTTTGCTGGTTATCTGCTAGCAGTGCATGATCATAGGGAAACATATTTTTAAGGATGTTTTAACATTGCTGTACTTTGTTCATCAACTGTCCACTGTTTGACAGTTCTTTCAAGGTCGAGCTGTTTAAGCCCTTGGTGAAGGAAAAGACACACACATTATGCATGTACACACCTGTGCCGTCACCCCAAGGTGTGACAGCATCGGGCGACAAAGTAAGCATCAGAGGAGAGTGTGTGTGAAGTGTTGAAGAGTCTGTGTGACAGGTGTGTGACAAGCTCTAGATGAGTGTGTGCCACTGTGAGCTAGTGTGCTGAATAGAGAACACAGATGCGTGTGAATGAGCCGTATCCATATTAGGTGATGTGATAGGGAGTAGATTTTAAGAGCAGATGGTCTACATGAAATGACTGAGCAAACATTTAGTTTTACTGTAAACCTTTCTCGATCTCAATTTTGAAATACATGGAGGTTCCTTAAAACCGTTTTGAGGTAATGACCTTAAAACTCACCCAGCAGTTTGCTGTGGCTGCTGATTCTCCCATTTTCTCATCAGACTGGAAAATTAGAGCAATAATGGTTAACCTTGTCAGTAATTTGTCAATTTGCATGAATTTCAAAAATATATTTTCAATGCCCATAAATTGTCTCGTGGTCCGACACAAACCTAAGACAACGTTCCACAGTTTCTTTAAAAAACACTAGAGCACACCATTATTTTAAAAAGTGATTTCCTTATTTGTTAACTTTATGATGGCGGTGGAAAGCACATGCTTTTCATTGCCACCAACTATACAGTGACACCTGGAGCCCTGTATGGAAGCCTTTGCGTTTGTTGGTTTTCACCTCTTTTTGTGCAGTGTCAGCTGTCTCTATATATACAGCATATGGACAGAAATAATAAATATATACTTTCAAAATTGAAATTCTTTATTTTATTCTCACAGTTTTGTTTTTTTCTCTTTTTCATGTCCATCATCCTGACCCCTTACTTTACAGGTAAGTGCTTACACACATACACACACAAGCCCACACACACACACACACACACATACACACACAAGCCCACACACACACACACACACACACACACACACACACACACACACACACACACACACACACACACACACACACACACACACACACACACACACACACACACACACACTCACACACACACACACACACACACAGTGTACTGTATCTGTGATCTGAAGGCGTTGTGTGATGCTGTTGAACTTCTTGGCGAGGCCACATTACTGGATAATGTTGCTAAGAAACAGGAGTGTGTGAAAGTGTGCAACTGACATTGGTTGCTGTCCTGTTGACACTGAGGTGAGCAGCTGTGATTAAACTGTAAACACACTGAATATCACTTGGATACAAAGTGTTGCTTATTTTCTGTCAGTGGTAGCAGAATGTCATATATTTCAAAATACAGCATCTTTATAGCTTAGCTTTTCTTTTCAGTACTCCAGAAGCAGCATGTGTGTGTGAATGTGTGTGTGTGTGCATATATTTGGGTGTGTGGTGCTCAGCTGGCCGGGCGAGAGTTGTGTAATTGCAGGGTTATTGCTGCTGAGCCTGATGGGTAATGACACATTTGCAAATTAATTTTCAGTGCTAGGCTGTGATTAGCATATGGAGAGAAGCATCTCACACACAAAGACCCATACACACACGCACACATGCTCACACACACCGCGTAGGCTTCTAATCATCAGCGAGAGGTCAGGTTAAATGGGTGTGTGTAACGGTGAAGAGGGTGCGGGTCTCTGCAAATAGGGGTGAGTGAAGGGTGACGAGATATCATTTATCGTCAGACTTGATATGGGACGACACGCTGAAGTCTGGCTTATTTTCTTTAAAAACAAAATCTATTTAATTCTCAACCGTTACAGGCTCTTCCTTTCAAAACTGTTCCTCTCCTGCTTGCTTTGAGGCCTAGGTCCATTTAAAGCTGTTGGTCTCTATGTACATATCGGGATGGCTGATAATGCAAGAATTACTTCTGGTTTAAGTTATGTTATGTTTAGCTTTAAAATGGTCATGTCATTTTGTGAGTTGGCCAAAAAGTAGACACATTTAGATTTTTGGAATTGCACCTCCACTCTCTTGCTGTTGTATGCAACACACAGTGTATTTCTCTCTGACAATCCCACACCTGCTCCAAGGGAGCTGACCTGTTTTGCTGTAATGTCGGAGTGCAGCAGTTTACAATGTGTGTGTGCACTCTTGCTGCGTTTGTGTCTCTACTGTGTGTGCTCCTCCAGAGGCTGTGTGTGGTAGGTACAGATTATAGAGATGCCTTATCTTTGCTTTCCCTGCTGGGGAAGGAGACCATCTTTCAACCCCGTCCACACACACACACACACACACACACACACACACACACACACACACACACACACACACACACACACACACACACACACACACACACACACACACACACACACACACACACACACACACACACACACACACACACACACACACACACACACACATACACACACACACACACACACCACCACACCACCACTACGATTGAGAGAGTAATTATTTTTATGCAAGGGGGGGGGATGTAGGAAAGACAAGTGTGCAGTGGGTTGACAGGAAGTGGGCATGGCAGGTTCATGTGTGTGTGTGAGAGAGGGAGATCATCCTCTCTCTCTCTCTCTGTCTCTTCATCCCTGTCTTTGTCAGCTGACTGCTGTGCCCTCCTTCCCATCCCGGTTCCATCTGTATTCCTTTTTTCCCCTAACACCTCCTTTTCCCTTGTTTTGTTCTTTCTTCCCTTCTTCCCTTCTCCTCTCCCTCTCCCTGTTACTCCTTGATCACAGGGTTTTCAGTCACACACACTGCCTCATTCCCCAGGGAGCTTTTATAGCCTTTCAGAGAATGTGTGTGTGTGTGTGTGTGTGTGTGTGTGTGTGTGTGTGTGTGTGTGTGTGTGTGTGTGTGTGTGTGTGTGCGTGTGCGTGTGCGTGTGCGTGTGTGTGTGTGTGTGTGTGTGTGTGTGTGTGTGTGCGTGTGTGTGTGTGTGTGTGTTCTTCTGCAGTGCTCTTGT
Organism: Notothenia rossii; assembly: GCF_949606895.1. Classification (NCBI taxonomy): domain Eukaryota; kingdom Metazoa; phylum Chordata; class Actinopteri; order Perciformes; family Nototheniidae; genus Notothenia; species Notothenia rossii. The sequence continues at coordinate 16,066,149 of NC_136904.1, forward strand.
CAAATGTGACTCATTACACTATCTTAACAGAGGAAGATAGCTAGTCTCTAGCATTGCCTGTTCCTTAATAAGAAGCAACATAAAAAAACAAACACATTATTTTTTTCCATCTCCTCTTCTATCAGTGAACTGTGTACTGGGTTTCATTTTTATGCGGAAACCTTTAAAAAAAATTGCATTCATCAAAAAGAATGCCTTCTACTAGCTTTCTCACATCTGCTGATATGAAAACATGTTTTTTGCCAAAGACGCAACCAAAATAAAAGCGAATTAAAGATCTATAATAACATTAAACTATTTTTAAACAATTTCAACAACACTGATTTTCTTGGAGAAATAAAAGTGCTCTCTTGTTTTACTTTGCCCTCCTCAGAACTTTGACATAAACTGTATATAGTTGACACCTTACATTTTTGTAAAAGCATGTTTAAAATGTAAGGGTTCATCAGGATGCATCTGTCCTGTAATGCCTGTAAAACAAAATCAAATATATCTTAATGTTGTTGCCCTCTACAGAAAATAGATGCTGTATTTTTAGTTTCCTGTCCGTCTCTGTCTGTCTATGTCATCGGTTGGTGGTGTGGCACCTCAGGGGGACACGTCACCTCTCCACCTGTCTCACAAGGTGCGAGACACTTCAACACCTACCTCTAACACACACACCTGCGCAAAACAGCACAGAGTGCACATGCCTTCCAGCCATGATAATGTGTGTTGTTTGTGCACATTCAGCAATCAGCATAACGGCTGTGTGAATGTGAACACAGTCTCATGTATCCATCCTCATGTTATAGTGAACACACCTACACACCATCCACACGGTGTACTTGTCTTTATTAAACATTTACAGATTTTCTATCTTTGGATTCATAAAAAGGGCTTTGTTCCCAGAATAACTCCCCCTCCCCCTCAGCTCTACCTCCCTTCATCTCTTAACCTATAGACTCCCCTCACCTTCTGTCTGTCTCCCCTCCCTCCTCTCAATCATCCTCCCAGGTTAGCTGTTATCTGTGAGCATGCCTTCTGCGCTCCCACTCTCTCTCACCGTGCTGGTTGTGTTTGTGGATGTGTGTTGAAGAGTTTTGTTCCCTGCCATCAGAGTCTTTCAGGCCGAGGACTGTCAGTCTGCCTCCCTAAACTCCTGCCATCCCCCCTTTCTTTCTCCCCCACTGTGAGTGTCATAGAATGGGTTTGAGAGCAAGTCCGCCCTCAGGGCAAACTGTCCTGCTGGAGTATTTCTCCATCATCTCTTTCTTTCCTTCTCCTGGTGTTTTTAGTTTGTCATGGCTGCACTCCAGAAGAGAATTAACTCCTCACCCCTAGTGCCACCAGGTTTTTGTGCAGAACAGGCGGCGGAGCAACACTGCGTGTGTGTGTGTGTGTGTGTGTGTGTGTGTGTGTGTGTGTGTGTGTGTGTGTGTGTATGTGTGTGTGTGTGTGTGTGTGTGTGTGTGTGTGTGTGTGTGTGTGTGTGTGTGTGTGTGTGGTGTGTGTGTGTGTGTGTGTGTGTGTGTGTGTGTGTGTGTGTGTGTGTGTGTGTGTGTGTGTGTGTGTGTGTGTGTGTGTGTGTGTGTGTGTGTGTGTGTGTGTGTGTGTGTGTGTGTGTGTGTGTGTGTGTGATGAAGAGAGAGAGAAGGGGGAAGTCTGCTGTCAGCGCAGCATGGTGAGCAGTCTGTGCGCTAGGCTGCACAAGCCAAGTTTCCTAGACGGACACACAAACGCACCCACACACTCACAGACACAGACAAGGACTCTTATTTTCAGAGAAGAGAATGGAGGCGGGGGACCTTTTATAATGTCCTCTTCCAAACACGTAGCTGTTCTATTGTGAGCTGCCCTTGAAGACCCTCTGCACTCTATCTACATTCTCTTCTGATGGTGCTTTCCCACTATCTGATACAGTGTGAACAGATGCTCCCTTGATAGTCGTTGGCCTCTCGCTGTCACTGGGGCTGTCCAATCAGCTGTCGCTTTGACTCTGAGCTGAACTCTGACCACTCTCTTCCTCGGGTGAAGCATCAGCACTGGCCGGTATTTCCCTCTCATCTGCACCCTCGGTTCTTCTATCTCTTTTCACTCTACTCCACCACCCCTCTCGCACCAACACACACTCACACACACACATACTTTCACGCTATCTGGCTGTGTTGTTGCCTGGAGGGAATTCATCCTGCCCTCCTTCTCTCCTCCTCTCCTCCACCTCCTATCAGTGAAAGAGAGGAAGAAAAAAAGGGAGGGTGAGAAAATGAGAGAGCGAGAGAGAGAGAGAGTGGCAGCAGTAGCGGAGGAACCACAGTCGTCTCTCCTCTGATCATCTTTCTTGGATAGAGGGATAGAAGACAGTCCCAGGATTCAGTCGTCGCTCTCGCCTGCAGGATTTACCCAGCCTGTATTTGATCCTCCCTCCTGCCTCTTTTCACCTCTTCTTGGCGCTGGACTGCTTGCTTTTACATCTTTTTTCCCGGCTGTCCCGACTCCCTGTGTGTGTGTGTGTGTGTGTGTGTGTGTGTGTGTGTGTGTCTGTTTGTGTGTGTGTGTGCGTGTTTGTGTGTGTGTGTGTTTGTGTGTTTGTGTGTGTAAGAAAGAGCTTTGAGAACGACTGTTTCCTGCTGCTTGGAAACGGACAGCGAGTGTGTGGCCCTTTGCCCGGGGGATCACGGACAAGAGCGAGGGGGTCGAGAGCGGGGGCGTGCTCAAGGGTTGACCCCTGCACCTCTCTGTCTGTGTGTATCTGTGTGACTGTCTGTGTGTTTGTGTATGTGTGTGTCCTAGCTGGCTGGGCGGTCCCAGCCTCACGCTTGGTTAGCGAGGACCAGAGACCGGGGATGACAGGCTGAGTCCCAGCACAGCCTCCCCTCACACAGAGCTTCCTTTCTGGGTGGCTGCGAGGGCAAATCCCCTCTCTCCTTAAGTCATCCAGGACAGGACGGCTTCCGGCACGATTAAAACAAGTTTCTCTCTCTTCATGACACCAAAACAATAACCATGTTTGGACTAAAAGCACCACTTTACTACTTGCCAGGTAAGCAAATGGCAATTCAGTGTTTTTTATGCAAAAAGTCTTGCAATTATGTTGTGTATATTCACAGTGGTATAGGCAGTGTGTATGTGTGTGCATGTTGTTCTTTGTGTGCTCTGAGAAAGTACTCAGTGGGTTTGAGGTTAGCTCTGGAGTGCATCTAAGGAGACGCTTGTCTTTGTGTTTCTGGTTCTGAGGTTGGAACCTGAGATCCCGGGCGGGTAATGCTGTGTGACAGCAGCTCTCACTCTGTTTCTCTGAGCTCTCAGCCCCTTATCAGCATTGAAGTCAGCAGGTAAACACTAAGTGGCAACGTGTGTTTTATTCAACCCAACCACACAGCGAGTATATATGGTAGAA
>NC_136904.1:16074527-16100062 GCF_949606895.1 Notothenia rossii
ACTCACAAGTGTGTTATCTTTCTTGTTTAATCCCTTAAATTAAAGGTTAAGGAATATGTCCCACAGTACTAGACTATATATTTAAATAATACAGATATATACAAGTACAAATATTCTCTTCTAACTCCCAGAAAGAAAACTAATAATTATAATTCCAACAATCTATTCCAGTCATAAAAGGACAACCTTTACCCTTCTCATTTTGGGCAGGACATTTGTTTCTCATGCATTTAACACACACTTACCTGCACACACAAAAAAGAAGAAAAACGCCCACAGTGACACACTTTTCCACCAGACATTCCGTAAACTAACAGGTGCAGGGGGTAATGGGGTCTTTGCTGGTATCACAGTAGCATACAACTATGATTTATGGACTGCAGTCAGCCCCCTTCCTCCCTGCCTGTTCCCTCTGGTCGTCCTGTCAGGTTGGCAACAGGGAAACGCAATGCTGGTTATGTAGTGCATTGTGCGGTATGTGAGTTTGTTTGTTCTGCTCCTCTGGCTGTGGACAACACACACACACACACACACACACACACACACACACACACACACACACACACACACACACACACACACACACACACACACACACACACACACACACACACACACACACACACACACACACAAGCACATACAGGCAGCAGTGGGGTGGTAAAAAACGGTTTCTTCACAGCTGTGTGTATGCAGGGATATCAGTTGGCAGGTCTTGTGTCTCACACTTGGAGTGCTTGTCAAACACTCGGCTATCATGACGGACACTCACCTCTGCTCTTGTGCATTAAGTCGCTGTGAACTGACATGAACCCCCTTTGGAATGAGCTAGTGTGTGAGCTCACTTATATTTTGTATAGCAAGTGTGTGTGTGTTGTCAGTCACCTCTCCTGAAACATTATTCCAGCCGCAAAAAATAGTCCAGCTCTAATTGCCTTCGTCTTCCTTTGCCTCCACTAATCAAATTAGACTACAGAGAATTCTAATTAAACTCTGCCTGCATCTGATGACACTGGGTTCAAACACACACAAACTTTCGAGGATCCACATCACTACACGTTGACTAATGTGCATGTTGTCGGTTTTATTTTCCACTTATGTGCAACCAGATGAGTAGCGGTTTAACATTAGAGAGCAAAGAGGTGGTTTATAAGCTTCCCAGGAGCTGACCACCACAATGACTAAAGTGCATTAAGAATGGGTGTGGAGGTAATGGTGCTCTCTTTGAGTTGGTTTGTATCTTCGATTTTATAATATAGTAGTGCATTCATAGGAAACAATGGTTTATCTAAATTGAGTTAATGTGTATGTGTGTGTATGAGGGAAAAAAAGGAAAATAAATGTGAAGGAGCGAAAAACGGTATATGAGGTAGATGGATGTTTATTTGATCTATAAAAGTTACTTTATATTGTTTTTGTTTATATCTGGGTTTTTTGTGAAAGAGGAATATTTGTTTACAGTGAGTCTTTAGCAAGTTACAGAAAGCTTTGGCGATGTTCACACAGACAGACAGAGGATCCTTCACTATCACTTTTTAATATACATGTAGAACACACACACATATACACACACACGCGTGCGTGCACACACACACACACACACACACACACACACACACACACACACAAACACACACACACACACACACACACACACACACACACACACACACACACACACACACACACACACACACACACACACACACACACACGTCATTGATCCTAAAATCTTCCCTGCACTTTTAACGGCACCGCATGGTGGGTAAAGAATCGAGCACCAAAAAAAGGATGAGGTTAGAGGAAGACGCAGAGTAATCCTCCCTCACTTCCAGTGGTAATTAGTAGTGTGTGAGGCTAAGATTTATGAGGAAGAGGAGTGAAAAACAGAGAACTTTACCACCCATAGAGAGAGCTATAGGGATATGAAAACTGCATTTTGTCTTCTCTCGAACTCTGCAGACTGATATTTACTATAGTGGATTGGGGCGGCAGCTTTCCAACAATTAGTGGATTTCAGAGCTTAACCATCAAAGCAGCCCCTTTGCTTAAGACAAGGAATAATGCAAGTACCATTTCCATGTGTTTAGCATTTGTCTTTCCTATGTAGACATGCAGCCACTGTCTTTATGTTATCTTTTAAAGCAGCGGTGGGGAACCTCCAGCCTCCGGGCCGTATACGGGCCGCAAGAACATTTGGTACGGCTCTCGAGGTAATTTCTAAACACACGCAAAAAAGAAAAACATTTAAGAAATCTAGACTGCACAATAATTAAACAAGCGAGTGTCTGTTTTTCCTGGCCAAGGTCAGGGTCCTTGAACACAACACGAGCCTAACGTGTCATCACGTGGTATATGTCTCGTCTGACAGGGGTGTAGTCCTGAAAGAGAGCACCAGAACGCCGCTCCGGCTCTTCAGAAATTGCAGTACGAATGGATAGGAAACTAAATACATTTGCCCACATCTTGAGTCCATATCTTTCTATTTTGGTGGTCATGCCACAACCGTGCACGTGCATGCATACGCGAGTATCTGGATTAAGAGGTTGCTTTTTCTTTGCACAGCATGAAAGAAAGGCCAAATGAATGGGCTGTGATTTGTAAGCGGAGGTCAATCATTTGTACGGCCCTCGGAGGATGTTGAAAAAATTGAAATGGCCCTTGAGAGGAAAAAGGTTCCCCACCTCTGATTTAAAGCTTGTTATTTTCACCTTTCTCTTAGATAAGTATTTTTCCGCCAGCTTTCTGTCTGCACCCTGTCATGCTCACAAGCTCTCCTGGTTTGGTGGTCCCACTCCTCTCCCCCGGCCAGTCTCCAGGCTACAGAGAGTGTTGAGGCTGAGTGCTGGAGTGTTTGTAAATACCTGTGTCACCAGGGGGCTTCTCTCTGCTCAATATGTGAGTATTGGAGGGGTTAAGTATGAACGGACAAAACCTCAGGGTGTCAGCGGGAGGTGGGGTTGGTTAGAGAGGGTTAGCAGGTCTCAGTCATCATCCACACCACATGAATGACCTGAGACTCCACCACATTCACTGGTGTAATGAATGAATAGCCTCTGTCTTCTTCTGTTTGTGCAGAGGTTCCTGCAGTGTGGGTTGTGTGTGTGCATGTGTGCAAGTGCTTGTTTGTGTGCCTTGATTGGTGCTCTCGGCACACAGGAAATGGAAATGAATCATGGGAGACAGATTAAGAGAATGGCGAGAGCTCATCACATCCTGTTAAATACTGGAAACGACTGGAGGCAAGGTCTCTCACTCTCCTTTTTCATCCACTCTCTCCATCCCCCCCACGCTTCCGTCCATATCCTAGCTCACTCCCTCTCTCCTTCACTGTTGTTTTCAGACAGTGGTTTGGCATGGGGCGAGTGATCAGTCACTGGGTCTCAAACCTCCTATTAAAATTAGCGTCACATGGTGGAATTGTGTGTGTCTGAGTGAATGTGGGGTGGAGAGACAGGGAGAGACTCCATGATGGATGATAGATGATGGCTGTGACCTGAATAGATGGCTCCTGGCCGGTCGGATGACTTCCTCGGGAGGAGGAGTAATGAGGAGAGGGCAAAGGATTGCCGCTCCATCACTCTGTGTTTGTGGAAACCTCACAGCGACCACAAAACAAGTAGCATAGTGGCTGTATATCAGTATAAATCTTGCACATTGTGCCCGCGTACAATATGTGCTCCAGAAACAATGCCTCACTTTTCTTTCCTGAAAATAACAAACAAAGAAAAAGGTGGCTGAGGGGTTGTTGATGTATCTGGTCCTCTCTCACATCCGGCCCTATGGGTGCTGTGTTTGTGTGTTTACTAGTGTTTCTTTGGCTGCTCTGTGTCAGAGTGTAGCCTCGATAAGGGGTGGTTCCCCTTAGGGAAAGCTGTGCGAGCTGAAAGGTCACACAAGGTTACATCAGCGGCTCTAAGCGGGTGGACAAACAGAAACACACTTCCTCTCACACACCCGCACTGTGTTGATGCCCTGAGACCAGAGTAGCATGCGAGTGGTAAAACATGCTCTGCACCATTGGTTGCGGGTTTCCCGATAAATCTCAGAATGCAACCAGTTGAAGGGTGATGCATCGATCTGACATGCTACACTCTGCTGCTGATTGATGTGGCCTGGTTCCTGGCTCTGTGAGTGTCTGCTCCGCTCTCTCGGCATCGTGTCAAGGGAGGTCTCAGAAAAGAGCTGGACAACTGGGGGAAGCTAAGGAGGGCAGCTAACAGCAGAAGAAGGTCAGAGGAATGCAGAGGGTAAGGTGAAGAAGGGGGTTAAGGGGGAGGATAAAGCACACGGAAAGGATGTCAACAAGTGGATGTGTGCGAGTGGACAAAATGACCTCACCAAGAGGAATAGCTGGCACGAAAAGGGATGAGGTTAGGGGTGTGTGTGGGAGAAGAAAGGCTTGGGATGGATACTGATTAGTGTGGGTGAGGATGGGTGGTGGGGAGCAGGGAACAGACTTGGGGCCGGCCAGCCAGCTGAATCCTGGTGGGGAGTGGCAGGAGTAAGCTGGCACTGTGGAGGCGGGCATATGGAGGGCAGGTTGGCACTTTGGCTGCCACCGCAGTATGCACCTGCCGACAGGGGGAGGCTGCCAAGAGGAGGGAGCAGAGAGAGTGCTGTTTGTGATACGTGGGCAGAGTTTGGGGCTGCTGGAAACTAGGGCTGCTCGATTATGGCAAAAATCATAATCTCGATTAATTGGGTCAATAATTGATATCACAATTATTAAAAACGATTATCCATGTACTTTGAAAACATCAATTTATTGGAGAAAAAACATGTGAACAGTATGTTGTTAACAGTTGATTACGCTGAACTTTAAGTATAATTTAACTGAAAAACCAATATAAAAAAATTGTATTAAAAAAATATTATAATAATATCAAAAAAATTATCGTTTTATTTAGATTACGTTGTTTTCGTAATCGTTGCAAGCCATAATCGTAATTACGATTAAAATACAGTTAATTGAGCGGCCCCACTGGAAACGGCCTCTAAAGATTTTGGATATTGATGAGGAGTTTAAGGGTATATCAGACAACTGTGTGCCCTCGTCTAATGGAGGCACACACATGCAAGCACTCATGTTTTGTCATTCCCCAACACCTACATCTCCAAAACAGACCCACACACACTCACATGCTCTGTCTACAACAAACACTCTATAATCCCGCTGGTAGGAGTCAGAAGAACTCTAGATAATAAATCAACAGCCTTGATAATCAGCAACATATTTGAACCCTTTGCTTTTCTAGAACACACTCCCTAATTGGATCCAACTGCTAACTAGCTGCTAATTAGATCAGTGAATTCCTCTCCCCCACTCTTTTCCGGTGTCATTATTTGCTACAAACAAATCTGTTTTGATTTGATCAAGTGTTTTACTAAAAAGTGCTCGGGGAACACGGGAAAGAAATAAGATGATTTCTGGTTTTTTTAACATATGCGGATTGTGTTACTGAGCAAACATAACACACTAAACTTTGTGTGTGTGAGTAATGTGCAGTTTACGTACATTTAAGCTTTCATTAATGGGTATGTTTGAGTGTTTTGGCTGCTCGACACTGAGACAGATGCAGGAGCCAAAGGCCAGTGCCCTCCCTAAGCCGCTGTCAGAGAGGGTTTGTAACAGCCCACTGGATCCCATCTGTATCCTAAAACAAACACTCAAACACATTACTTCCTCTGTGTGTTGTTGCAAGCATATAGAATTTCATACTCTGCATAAAACTAAAATATTCTGCAGTATTGTGTGCTTGTATATGTGGGTGTCCACAAGTCTGTGCTGTAGGTGAATGGTGAAGGGCAGTGACTCTGTGCTCTGGTTTTAGCCTTGGCTGTGGATTCAAGTCTTTTGGCTGCCATGTTTTCCTCTGATCTGCCTCCCCTCTTTCATCACGAAAACCACAGAGAGCAAAGCAGAGGGAGATGGAGAGGTTTAAAGGCTGGCAGCAACATCATGGCCTTGAGGTGTTATCTCTGCCCCTCACCGTGTTGGAAAGCGAGGGTGGAGGGGGGTGAGGAGAGAGAAATGGACTGTGGGAGTGATTGCAGAGTAGCCCACTTCTATTTCTTTCCTGTGTGGAGCAGGATGCTTAGCAGATGGTCTTGTTACCAGCAAAACGAAAATGAACGCAGTAAAAATGTGCTTGTGTTAATTTCTCATCCCCCAGGTGAGACTTCAAGCTCTCACAAGCACACTCATACATTCACACACGGATCGCAGTCACACATGCGCGCACACACACCGACATGCACAGCCTTGCCCTGCTGGCTTTAAACACACACCATCTGCATGCGTGGAAAGTGTGTCGGAGGAGTGTGAAGTGTGTGCTTGGCTTAAGGAATGTGTTTCTCATGTTCATAGCCATAGCTTATGTTGCTTTGGAATGTAAAGAGTGTTACCAAACGCTTCTTGCCATCCTTCATCGGTAACCTAGTTGTCCAAAGACAGGGGACTTTTAAGGGCAGACAGATCTGAAAGAGGGCTGAATTGGCAATTAGAGGTAAAGGGAAGCGAGGGAATATGTGCTAACGGGGAGGAGGAGATGGCATGTTCATCCGCAGATGAACACTAAATCCTTTCATTCTCTCCTCATCTCCCCTCCCTCCTTTCCTTGGTCGCTTAGCGGTGAGACGAGAGCTTCTGCTTTGTAACGTCTGCTTCTTCATGTTTGTGTGTTTCTAGGATCCAGACTAGTCCATAGCTTATCCCTCCGAGTGTGTGTGTTCTGCGAGGATAGAAGCGCCTTAGCCTCCCTTATCGTCTTACAGGGCGCTTGCTAGTTTAAAACCCCAGAGAGGAGAGAGTGATGGATGTGGGGAGAGTGGAAGAAACCCTGCCTGTACCTACTGTGTAAGGTAGTTTAATCTTCACTTTCATTTGCAGTGATTCAGAGAGAACACCTGTTTTCTTGGAAAAGCTCGAGCTGACTTTTTAGCAGTAGGCCATGATGGTTTCTTTGTAAAGAACAATAGCCAAAGGACATACTGTAACTTTCTGTACATCATTTGTATCAGAATAAGAGAGCTGGCAGATACAAATGTTTGCAATGATAGGCAGCTATGCTCCTCCGTGGGTTTGAAGAATCGTCTTTTAGTGTTTTTTCAAAGGCTATGAAAGAAACCCTTAATCCAGTCAAACAAAATATTCACTGGATGCTCCTTGACACTATCCTTGCTCTCTCCCTGCCTCGGATAAAATGACAACCTTTTCATCATGCAGTTGCATTTACCTTGAAGCTTTGTGTACAGTGTGGCCTTACTTACGTTGCTACATTTTCAGGAGGGCTAAAACAAACGGGGCACTGATGGTACTGCAGTGCGCTTTTTCTCAACCCAAATGGCATATGTAACATATCTGTAACACATATATGTATGTACGACACGCACACTAGTGGGTCTGTGGTGTTAATAATAATACCAAGCTACTATACCACCCACGCAGCCCTCGAATGCGAATGAAATGAGTCATATGTGAGGAATTTCTTCACAAAGAATACATATGTCGCCTTTTGACGTACAACACACTCCTACAAGACATACATTGTGCTCATCATTACAGAACAACCTTATGCCCTGTCTCAATGTTAACCCACACACACTTAACGCATGAAGCAGTGAAATATATTTGCAGTACACACACACTCGGAGATCTCCCACATCTCCTGTTGCTCTCTAACTAGCGTGGTAGGTTGCAGGTCTGGGCAGAGTCCTTGATGTGTGCACAGGAGTGATGATGAGCGTAATGCAGTCTGTCTGTGTCCCGGACGTGACCACTGCATTAATATAGCACTAATGCAACGCAACATCTGCTGCATGCTAATGAAGCCATGCTCTTTCTCATGCTATCATCATCAAGTCTTTTGTAGTGAGACTTGTGAGAGGAGACAGTCTCCTGAATGCTCATTCATGTGTTTTCAGATAGAAAGATACGTTTGCATACCTAAGAAAAGGCACATTTTGTTGACAGTAATATTTACTTTACACTTTGCATAGGAGACAACACAATTCAGATTTGTATTGCATTACTGAAAAAACACTTGTTGCTCTTCACTATCAACACACACTAATCACACCAGACTCATTGGAGCACAAAGCAGCCCAAACTGTCCGTTCATTGCATTCAAAGATTGCCCCAACATTTGAAGAACGTGCACTTCAGCTGTGATGGGAGACTCGTCAAAGGTCCACAACACTTTGAATGAAAAGCATGATTTGGCCTTGTTGTGAGGCCTTGACATTTGGTCCAAATGAACAAAGCCCCCCCGCCACTCACGCCACCACACACAACCACATCTCAGGCTGGTTGAATAAACTAGATCACTTCAAAGCAGCTCAGTGGCCGTGCCAACAGGCCTGAGAGGAGAGGGAGGGAGGGAGGGAGTGCAACACTGGAATGAATCAGGAGGGAGGGATATGTAAGCGTGACTGCTATTAATGGCCTAATAATGTATTGGGCTGTTTTGGCAGTTGTGAAAAGGGTGAAGGGGGGCAGAGGGTAGAAGAAAAGAGGTTGACAGCATGTCACGGCTAGTTAAAAGCAAGCTGGGAGGAGAGAGAAAGGCCTTGTTTGTAGGGCTAAATGCTGTAAATAACATCAGAGTGCAGCTAAATGGAAATCAATGCAATTAGCCTATTATCATGAGCTTGAACTCACACTGGCGGCTGCTGCCTCTCTCTCTCTCTCTCTCTCTTTGCTTTCCCTGCATGTTTCATAAGTGTGATTTGAAGAAATGTCGACCTTAAAACATAGTGGTGTGTGTATGTTAGGAATGTTCAGTGTGAACCTGTCAAGTGGGTACGCTGGGATGTCCCTGTTAACGCCACTGCAAGCGTAATGATTTATTTTGGATTTGCATAACCCCCTTAATCACCCGTATTTTAATACCTTACAATTGCAGGGGGAGATTATGCTGTTAGTCATAATTAGATAAATAATTGGTTTGGCTATCATCGCTTTTGTGCCATCTGGTTGAGGGTATGTGTATGTGTGTGTGTGGGGGTGGTTTTGGGGAGCTGGCGAGAGGATAGGGGAGTTAGTGTGTGTGTGTGTGTGTGTGTGTGTGTGTGTGTGTGTGTGTGTGTGTGTGTGTGTGTGTGTGTGTGTGTGTGTGTGTGTGTGTGTGTGTGTGTGTGTGTGTGTGTGTGTGTGTGTGTGTGTGTGTGTGTGTGTGTGTGTGTGTGTGTGTGTGTGTGTGTGTGTGTGTGTGTGTGTGTGTGTGTGTGAGAAGGAGGGGGGTAATGAAAAAGATTCAACATTTTATTTTATGGATTATGTATTTAATTGCGATGAAAAGGAAACACAAGTCACCAAAATATTGTTCTTGTAGTTTCCCATTGAAATTCCTTCATCATACCCGAGTATCCTTGTTATAAACTGTGTACAACTCCATCCTGTATTTAACTCCTTCAACATTACCAACCACTGATATCAGAACCTTCATTCAAACTGAGTGACACATCAAATTCCTTAATTACTGTAAAGTAGTCTAGGCTAAGAGCTGCTTCGTCTGTTGAATTTCTTTGATGCTGTCAAACTGTTATATTGCAACATACAGCGCTATAGCACCACTCATTGCCATGTGGTGTGTTAGAATGTATTTTCCATGATGTACAGGTGTTTGTAAAAACAACTCAACGCCATATCAGGTTTCTTTTTTCCTCCGTTCTCAACAAACCCATACAGTAACATCTGCTGCTGCGTGACGTGCATCCACATGTCTCCATCTTGGCTTGTCCCATCTTTCCTTTCCCCACTCTCTAATTGTATCCTTTCTCCCTCCCCCCATCTGCACCCTTTACCCTCCCTTTATTATTTGCTGTAAGAATGACAGTAAAAAGGAAATTTCCGCAACCTGTCATCCCATAATCCCTCTCTTCATCTGTCCTTCCTTCTTTCTTTGTAAGAGAGTGGTTATTCTGGTTGCCTTTTTCTGCTGCTGAATTGAGGGGAACAGGCGGCGGGGCTTCATCTATAGAATGGCAGGGAAGAGGGAATCATTTGATCTAATTAGTAGCTGCGATGTTCATCTCTTAACTATCTGCTGCTGCTGCAGTTAGAGCAGTATAAGTACAGACTTTGAAACAGAGAAGTGTGTATTTGTGCAATTGTATGAGTATATGTTTATATATTTGACTTTGTGTGTATGCATATGAGCAAAGTACATAGAGGGTTAAGACTGTCAATGTGCTCTGAACATTCACTGACAGCTAACAATTAGCTGCCGCCAGCGTGGCTAATAGAGGAGTGTACATTGTTAATTATGTCACAGCAGAGAGGTGGGAAGGTGGAATACATTTGAATAATGGGAGGAATGATATAACAGAGGGCTTTTCAATTCCTCTGCCCTTTTGTATGTGTAATCAAGGGTGTCTGTGGGTGCTTGTGTCCACTCAGACCCAAGGGGCTGTCAAACATTCATAATGATATAACAAATGCACACATTTAGCATGGCCCTCACACACACAAACATCCTCTCTGTCTTTCTCTCCCTACCTTACACACACGGTAACACTGGGAGGCGTGAGAGACAGAAGGTCCGTCTAAGTAGTGCGCTCGTGCCTGGTTTTCCAGATCAATGATGTGTGGCTGGGTGATCGATGTGAGGGCTTAGCGGAGTGGAGAGAGCTAATGGGCAGGTCAGTGGCTCAGACACATCCTGGCTCCCCCTGCCTATTACCACTACGTCTGTTAATAGGCCTCACCACACTCCCCTGTTGCTCTCACACACACACACACACACACACACACACACACACACACACACACACACACACACACACACACACACACACACACACACACACACACACACACACACACACACACACACACACACACACACACACACACACACACACACACACACACACACACACACACACACACACACACACACACACACACACACACACACACACACACACACGCTTGGATAGGGAAGAGGGAACACAGCCAGGCTCAATTCACAGACCTACTCCCTACTCCTTGTTTTAACCCTTGGCTCTTCCACACATCTATTTTTTTCTCTCAGCTCTAGTTTCTTGTTCTGTTTTTTGCCCTTTGACCTGTTTTTTTACAGCAAGCCTTTGAAGCTACACCATATGGTGATGCATATGTATGTATGTAAATGTGGGCTGGGGCAGATAAGCACCATATTTAGAGCCATGTAAAGTAAATATGAAAGAGATTACTCAGCAACTCTCATTTAATCTCCTCAAAGTCTGGGTCTGAAGACAGCCCACCCCCTGCATTTCTAATTGGCTGAAGGATACGTGCAGGTTGTGATTAGTCCTGTGTGGCTTTCAGTCAGGAGGTGTCTGGTGATGTTTGGATGTGAGGCTGGGGTCTGGGTTAAAGGGTCAGGCAATGAACTGCTCTGTATCTCTAATGGGATTGTATTAGATGTTGTTGGTGCTTTGTTTGTTTGCAAATCTGCAGTCCAAAAGCACTCAACTTTCCTTTTTTTATGATTGTATATTTACAATACTTTCAGAATATATTATAGTCCACTTGTCGTTTTGGTAAAATAACTTGAAATGTTATATGCTAAAACCTTATGGAAATGTCCATTCTGTTGAGCTTTTGTTTTAGGATTTATGTGTTATACATATGGGCAGACATCATTCAGGTATTATGTTTTGACGACTCCCCATTCATGAGTTTATTCAACTGTTTTATTTTAACAATGAAATTAGCTAAACATATGTTTGAAATTGCAGTTTTGTTGCAGGGACATTGTATTGAATTGCATTCGATAATTGCCAACAATTTTTCTATTAGTTAAAGCCATTTTGTATTGAAATTAATCAAGAAAATAATCATCCGATTAATTCGTAATGAAAATGATCGTTAGCTGCAGCTTCCTTTCTGCTGTTATACTGACCCCATTATTCATATGTGTAGGACAGCTGGGCACAGCTGTGTGTTAACACGTGGAGGAAAGCAGGTCAGTCAGCGAGGTGAAGAAGCAGTGCAGGACATCACTCATCCTTGTTATCGCTCACTTTTCTTACTCCCTCCTTACATCCAACCCTCTCTCTTTCTTGCTTAACCTGTCACTTTGAGCATCCCTCTTCTCTTCCTTCTGGCATGTGATCTGCATGTTAATTACCTCTGTTCCCTTCATTTAATATCTGCCTGAGAAGGATGTGACACACACCCCAGAGGTATGCCCTGCAGCCCTCACTCACACAAGCACATAGGCACACACACACATGAACATACACACAGCCTGTTGTTGTTTTAATTCTGGGTTTATGCTTAGATTGCTGGTTTGCTAAGATGTTCTGTGAGTGATGGAGGTAGGGAGCAAAGCCTATAGTCTGCATACAATAGTAAAAGGGGCCATATGTTTACAAGGGGGGCTGAAGTATTTTCTAACCCATCCCCTCTGAATGTGTATCCCCATGGCGAAAGCTAAAAGCGCTGCCACTTGTCGTCCACATAATGGAGGAAAGGCAGGAGGTGGGGGCAGTTTGTGCCATTTGTCTTTGAGAGGAGCAATGGAGTTCAAAAAGGAGGTTAAAGAGCCATTCTTTGAAGATGCCGAGGGGGAGGAAAGCGGCATGCTTTCACAGTGCTGGGCAATGTATTCATCAGACTCCCCTCTCCATCATCAAAGTGAATACATACATTTTGCTAGGAAGATCTGGAATGAGTTGACAAGGTGTGTGATTCCATCATAGCTCTAATAATTAGAACCATTTTTAATACAATCTCTCCAACACTCACACTCTCCTTCTCAGCAATGCAACAAGGCTGTGTCTCTGTTGGCTGATAGATGTAATGAATTTAACAGCAGTCAGATCCTTCAAAAGCCTCTCAAAAGCTTAAGCCCCTTTATTAAATTAAGCTAACGATGCCTAAGGCCAGGTCCGCTGCTGAGAGGGAAAGAGAGAAGGAGGGAAAGAGAGAGAAAGATGAGGGGTAGAGAGAGGGAGAGATGGTGCATTGGGAGGGAAAGGCTGCAGAGATAAGGAGACGGGGGAGAAGGCAATGATAGAAACAAGGATGTGAAATGGCCAGTAGTCAAATCAATGAGTGATGGGAGGGAATGGGGTTTAGTATCAAAGAAAGAAGGTGGAGGAGGACTGGTGAGAGGAAAGGAGGAGGAGGAGGAGGACTGGTGAGAGGAGAGGAGGAGGAGGAGGAGAGGAATACCTTGCAGCCTCCCAAAGCTGCACAGTGCTGCACCTGCGGCTGAGAAGAGGAATAGCAATCAGGCAAAGGCTCGTTGTGGGAGATTCACAGCGCAAATGTGTATTTTTAAAAGTATGTAATGAAAACATAAATGTTTAACTATTCTGTTGAGTTTTAAAATGGGTTAAATCTTTTATCAGACTTGTTCATGGTAATGACATTGTGCGATAAAAGCTGAATCATTGTCTTCATTTAGAGTGGGTAGGAAAGTGGCACAGTGTATATTTTAGAATATGTATTGATACAATGTTTTTAAGCATATTCACCAGTGATGAACATCATGTTGAGCTTGTGTCTCCAGTAGGGCTGCCTTTCACCCAAAAAATAATTAGCCATTTGTTGACCAGTTTATTGGGTGGTTTACTAATCAAATAACACTTTTCCTGTATTTATGCGGAGGGATCTAGTGCTTACCAAAACACATTTGTGAATATTATTGTGATGCCAAATATAATTCTCTGGTAACGACATATCCCTAATAGCAATGACTAATCACCAGAAATGACTAAAGACTAAGAGCTCATTAGTGATCAGTGATAAAAAGACCATAGAAAATGACTAATTGACAAAAAAAATTAAGTCAACCAAGACATTTAAATACCCAAATGAGTGATTATTTGACTAATTGAACAGAAGGGGGCTGCGTTGCTGTTTAGAGATCCGTCCTGGGGGTAGCATGTGTACAGACAGCAGGCAGATCAAAGGCTGAGGTCTCCGTGCTGCATCGTTAGTCAGATACCTCGTCTACCTGCTCTCTCTCACTCTTTCTCTCAGGTCAAGTAGAGGTGAGGGATACACTATCATTCAGATGAAAGACACGACACACAGGCATTATCCTGAACTGCAGAAATACATCTTTGCACACTCATGCACCCAATATTCACTCTCTCATGAGGGTCATGGCGCCTAACGAGCATCACTGTGTTTGTTGGGCTTTGTCTCTTTTCTATTGCTCTCATGTTCTCTCAGTGTGTAGAAGAAGGCTAAGACACATCATTTATCATTAGGCTTGTGTTTGATCCAATGAATTGCAGCAGTAAGCGAATTACAAATTGTTAGAAGGGCCTCATCCTCCACTTCCTCCCCAGCAATCACCTGCTTAATCCTTATTTGCATCCTCAGTGTTGGGAGCACACCCCGTCTTTACTGCTTACAAGCTTGGCTTTGATTGTACAGCCTGTGCAGTGGCTGGTATCTAATCCACAGTGAAACCATTGATAAGCCAGACAGGGGGAGAGGTTGTCAGCTGGGGCTTCTCTGTGCTTTTGGTGGGTGGCTGTCCCCTTGTGGACACTTGATGGAATTACTCTCTCCTTTTTGTAAACCTACTGTATACAGTAGTATGGTCATGCAATATTTGTAGCAAAACAAAAGGGTCCTTTTCCTTAATATCTGTAACTAATTTCAATCTGTGATATTTATCCAGATTTATGAGTGAGAGCTAACAAGTCACAAGACCTAGCCTCACATGCTTTTAGGGATAACTAATCTACTATTATGGGTTGGATGTATTATTGGAAAAAGACTATAACGTACAACAAGTTTAGTGTATACACACCACTAAGGACAAATACACTATCTTTTAGATAGGGAATGTGTGTTTCTTTATGGAGTTATTGTAGGAGTAATTAGGGGCATTTCATTAGAAAGACAATCCCTGTTAAGAAAATACAACATAGCATATTTAAAGTAATTGGTGTCAAACTAAATATAATTCGGCAATGCTCAATCAAATGAACCACATTTTTGATTTTAGAATAATAGATAACATTGCTATTGATTTTGTCTCCACTCATCTGTCTCAGAGAACTTGTAGATATAGGGTAGTGGCAGATTTTGCGTTATGTTGATGAACAGGAAGTGACTCTCTCTGTCCTGGTTGGGGATGGACGGGACATTCTTTATCCTATTGCGGGGACAATGCGGGGTCAGCCCTGTGGACTGGAGGCGTGACGGGGGGAGCAGGTGCTTCTACCCCCCGCCCCCTTCAGGCTGGTCTGTCTGTCTGTCCGGCCCCCGCCGGAGAGGAAGCTCCACCTCCCGGCTCCAGCAGCCGGCCGCCTCTCTCCTCCTCTCCCCGGCTCTGCTCCGTCCCTGTGGCCTCGCTAGGCGTCGGAGCTTCCTGCGTGACAACAAAAGTGCAGACTCTCTGTTCTCGACGGAGGGATGGATCCGCGCTTTCACCGCTAACGGAGGGAGATATTTACTCATTTATAAACACTGGATTAGCCCTACTTGTTTGCGGTGAGTGACTCTTGAGTAAATCTGTAGTTGTGTTTTCAAACCCGGAGGTTGTTGGTGTAAACGAACGAGCATACGGCGAGGGTTTTGTTGAGGAAGTAATTACGATATCGAGGAAACGGGTGCTGCTAGTTTTTTTCTCCCTTTTTTTCGAAGGTCGGTGGCGAGCCCTTGTGTACGCGGATGTGCGTGTGAGCTTTCGTGTGTGTGTGCTTTAGTGTGTGTGTGAAAAAGAGACGGAAAAGAGTCATTGCAACTGAAAGAGGAAAACTCCGATGAGTTTAGTATGTTAGCTGTTTTTCTTGTTTAGTTTTTTTTAATTAATTGTTTATATTCCGCCTTGTTAAATATTTTTAGGCAAGCTTTTTGAAAAAACAGATTAGCGTAAAGGTCTGAAAGGAATATCGGGCGACCTCCCACCCCCTCAAATTAACTTCTTGTAACATTGTTACTGGGGCGCTGTTGTGATTATTATGTAAGGCGCAGCCCAGAGGGTTTCTGAGGAAGCCATTTACGCTCACTGATGCCCTTTATATACAATCATATTGTTGGCTTGACTTGGTTGGTAATTCGTGGTCTCCACCAGTCCTGCTGGCTCCTTCAAAATGATTGGAGAGCGTCTGGTTAGGACCGCTCCTCCAGAGCCTTCCTGGAAGGGGCTTTTTCTGCTTAAATGTGACTGTGACTGCGATAGTGACACATGTTGACCATTTGGTGTGTGTGTGTGTGTGTGTGTGTGTGTGTGTGTGTGTGTGTGTGTGTGTGTGTGTGTGTGTGTGTGTGTGTGTGTGTGTGTGTGTGTGTGTGTGTGTGTGTGTGTGTGTGTGTGCTTGAGTGTGTGTGTGCTTGAGTGTGTGCTTGCGTGCGCTCGTGTGTATGCGTGCGCGTGGCAGGTGGACCGTGTTGAATCACTTCCCACGCGCTCCTTCACTTCTCTTGAACTGCAGGCGCGTACAACAGCTGCTTCTGTAGAGAACACACACACTTGAGCACACAAACTCGCACGCACCACTCATCACGCTCATCACACACCTCTAAGGCTTAAAACACGGTCTACAAACACAGCCGTGAAGCAACAGGCTTTACTGAGCACGCTGTGCTGCGGGTTGAGTTTATCTGCGGCCAGAAGCTGGAGCCGCGTTGTGTGCTTTAGCTGCTGCTGATAAGGTTAGCCCTAACTGCAAGAGCAGGGAATTAGAGCCTCTGGTTTTTATAGTGACACTGTCCTAATGCTGTGTTCAACAGCTCCTGTCTAGAACTGGAAATAGGTCATTCATTACATTGGGCATAATGTCACCTATACTTCTTTATTATCTTACTATTACCAGAAATGACTCACAAAGGCACAAGGCTCAGAAGGGTTCTATGAGGGTTACACATTTATTTTCATCAGTTAACACAGGAAAACAATTGTGCTGTTATTGTTCTATTCCTCTTTTTCACACTACTTGCTGTCCAAAAGAAAATCATTCAAAATAGTTTCTTAGACATCAGATTTTGATCACCCGGGATGATTTGTGACCAGTGTCTATTGATTGCAAGGTGTCAATACTGGATTTCAAATCATACAAAAAAAACGCCCTGCAAACAACAGACTTGTTTTGAATTGTGTGATTACAGGAATCTGAAAATATGTCACATGTATCTTGTGGTCAATCCCATGTGTGTTTTGATGTGCTGATCCAGATTAAGCTTTAGTGGATGCATGTGCTCTCAGAGTGATTCAGTTGTATTAGCACTTTATCTTCTGAGCTACCACCTTTACCACTGATGGCAGCCAAAGTCGTTAGTGCACTATTACCACTTCTTTACAGGGAACCCCTCACTGAACAGACACTTCTAGCATTTGACCCATGACTGCTGTCACAGGTTTATCTCAAATGGCTTCCTTTTAGCAAAATTGCCATAAATCTTTGCATGTAATATTTTAATAGAAAAATCAATACAGTGTTTTAGAGAGTCAATACAGTGTCAGAAAAGTATCTTGTGAAACTAAAGTGTATCATACACCCCTATTTTTGCTATTCATGTGTTTCAGTTTGACTCGTCTGTTATTCTCGGCTATGTGTCTTTCTGACAACACACAGTAACCACAGCATACTGTGGTCATTTGGTATATGTTAAATAGCAAGAAGTTAACTGTATGCTTATTCTGAACCAAAACACAACTTTGCGCAGTTTAGTTTGTTCCCCGACTGGACACAATGGAAAAACGTACAATAATAGTGATTTTTTAATTTACTTATTTAAACTTGTTGCATTCGTGACATCCAAAAGATCACATAGAAATGGAAGAAAAAAACCTTCAAATATTTATGTGGCAGAGATCTCAGATTTGAATCTCTTCTGAAATGCAAAGAAGTGTCTTTATATGTCAACCAAATGTCCTGAATATTACATGTTTTGCCAGTTCTTATTTACACAGAGACACACTAAGTAACAGGAACGCGTCTTCCTTGGCAGAAGCTGTGAGTTAGCTGGGTCTTGGTGGATTTACCCTCCCTTGTCGCAGACTTACATGTGTCTGATGGTTCGGGACACAATAAGACGAGTGTAAGATTATTCATGCAAATCTTGCTCTGCGGAACAACATTTCTCGCTTCTGATCTGCCATTTAAAAGTTGACGAACCCTTATACTGTGATAGTGCCTATCCTAGGCTGGCACATTTCAGGTGTCGTGGAGCTGTTTGTCATGCTGCGGCAGCCTGCAGTGCTGTGAGTGTCTGGGGGCTAGACGGCAGCTGTGTTGAGCAGAGTGTTGGTGACAGTTTGTCTGTGGCAACAGCACCTGGCTCTGTTTAGAGAGTGATTAGGAGAGTCCCAAGCAGCTCCCCATACTGTTTACACAAGGAGCCTGGAGTTAAAGGTGACCCACTTTGCATTTCCTTATCAACAGCCCCCATTGATAGCTTTGAATAGCACTGACTGTAAAGAGGCCTTTGCATGGGTTTACATAGTTTCCTATTAGAGAATGGGATGCGTTTGACTGGTCGAGGCTTAGATTTGACTAGCATTACAACAATGTTCCTGAGGCGGTATGAAAATGTAGACACACACACACACCGCTCTCAGGGTTGCTGTGTGGTCTCTGTGTGTGTGTGAGAAAAAACTTTATATGCTGTTTAGGAAATACAGGTTTTCCTCAGACAACATGTCTTCTATCACCTCTCTCTCTCTTCATCCCTGTCTATTTCTCTCTCTCCTTCTTTTTCTGTCACCCTAGCTACAAGGGATAGATTAAGTGTGAGTGATGTGTGTCAAGCGTCCTCCACTGGGTGTAAAAACAGGTTGTAAAGGTTAGCTGCAAATGTGATGCATTGAAGACAGCTGAACAAATAGGTCATGAAGTATTAATCTGATGGGAGGGTGAGCAGACAGTTGAGAGGACATGTACCTGAACAGACAGACATGGTCACAGATAGAGGTAGAAGTTTTATAATTAGATAGAACCAAACACTTCCTGTGGCTCATGACTTTTGTTCTCATGCCTACTGCTTTTTGCAACATAATCACTGATAATGCTTCTTATCACTTTGTGTGTGTATAAGTGTGTTTACTCTCCGTGTGTGAGGACAAGCCTAACCTGCTCTGTAAGCCAGGCCTGTGTACAGACACATGTCACCTTAATTTTTCACCACAATGTATTGTCTACGTGCGTGAGTGAGATATGTGTGATACTAGCTTTAGAAGATGTTAAGGGTATGGACTCACTCACACACACACACACACACACACACACACACACACACACACACACACACACACACACACACACACACACACACACACACACACACACTCTCTCACACTTGGTTACAGACCTCATAGAATTATAGAGAAATAATTGTACATGCAATAAAACGTTTTAGATATCACGCAAAACAGTTGTAAACAAGGGTTGGACTTCCCAATAGAAACTGCATTAAAGATTGCACAGTGATTACAGTTAGTTCATATAACTGCTGTTGGGGACAAGTAGAGCACTTTTGTGAGAGTGTAAATGAGAATATTAACCCTAATGTGTAGGTTCAAGTCTTCAGTAATTGATTGTCCCACTTTGCTTTCTCTTAAACATATCTCACACACTTTGTGTACATTGGACTTCGGGAAGTAGTCTAAACTAAAAACAGGTTGTCTAGCTTACATTACCTGGGCAGTAAGTTCATATGGAGTTGTTGCTGAACATAAACAACTCCTTTCACTCTCATATCTTCCTCAGTGTGTATAGATGGGTGTGGCAAGCAGATGTTAACAGGAGCCGTCACCTTGTTTGACCCTTTTCTCCACAGGAGCAGGATAATTGAGGTTTTTTTTCAACCGTAACATTTCTTTCTTTACTTGAGCACTTTAAAACAAATCTTTCTCTTGACTAAGCTTGATCAAATGTTTAATTGTACTTCTTCCTCCACAGTTTGTAATTCAATCTTTCTGCATTTTTGTTTGCCTAACTTTTTTAGTGCCGTTAAAATGAATTGCAAACCAGCTGAGTAGAGGCAGTCACGCTGACTTTGTGGTTATGAAATCCCATGCCTCAAGACCAATTCCATGAACTGCATGGGACACATACTGCTATCGTTTCCCTTGTGATTTAAGTTTGACAAGAGCACAGCACAGTGCTCGGCAGTGAGGGAATTACCAGCAACCTTTTTCACAAAGTAAACCTTGTTTGTATTCTCAATGTTCACACAAAAAAGTCAGTCCTGCTACATCAGCATACAAAACCCTGTTCTAGATATCCTAAGATTATGAGTATGTTTTTGTTGTTGATGTTTGCTTCTGTCGTTTTCATACCCCAGGGCCTGATAAGCATTGGCCGAACAAACACAACACAGGCAATATGAGAGCAGTAGATAAGCGAATCATACACACACTCAATACTGACCGTACTTGACTATTGCCCTTACCAAATAGGACCTCTTTCATTCAGCATTTTTTGGTGTGTGTTCCTCTGCACAGACAATACTGTGTGTGTGTGTCTATCTGTCTAGTCTTTGTGCTTCCTCCAGTCACACTCTCACAGTATAACCCAGCATTGTGCTAAAGGCTACTCTTTCGACAAAGGCCTTTTCTTTTGCTATCAAATCATCATCTCTCTTTTCCTCTGTATCTGTGTCTGCTTCTATTTCTCTTCAACATGTCTGTCGCCTCTCTTTCTCTTCCTCTGTCCGAGATATCTGCTGTGACTGTCATATCATGTGTCTGTTTGAAGTGGGTTTTGTCGCCATGTGTTTTAATCAGCTCATGGACAGAGCGGCATGCCTGTGTTGGTAGAGTCCACAGTTGCCGTGTTAAACGTGCTCTCACACAAGATCTAGTTCCAAGATACATTTGTTTTTTATCTGGCTGGTATTTACATTACTAAAGGGTATCCATTTTGGGGCACTGCCTTTTAACTTCTGTTATATCATAGTTTCACATCAACCATATGTGCTTCTCCTTTGCACTACCACAATATCTAAATAGATACAATTAAGACACAGGACACAAGAAATTAAAGCCATTGCTGCTCACTGGGAGTTGCTTGTTGAATAAGAATATAACTACAAATTATTTTACAAGACGATACGTTTATTTGTATCTTCTTGTTTTGTCTTAACCAAAAGCCCCAACTCTAAATGTACTTGTTTACTCTAACACATGCACAACAGAAGCACGAACATCTCCTTATTTGAAAGGTGTTTTTCATAATTCTGCCTTATAAATCATGAAAAGATTCATTCATTTTCATTATAGTTACAGTTAACTTTGTGTTGTTTCATTAACCAATTCATTCAGCTTGACCTTAAGTTGGGGTCATAAGGAACCTATAAGAATGTTATAGATATCTCCTGTGTATAGGAAAGTCATGAGAAGTTGTGCTTTGGGAAGAATGGGCCATTCATTTGTCAGCACAGAGCACATTTGCGGAGGTTTGATTTTGACGAGTTGCACACATTCCACAGGTCCAGCGGACAACCGAGCAATACTAATGCAAGATTGATTGTAATCCTTCTCTACATATTCGATTTTCAAGAACACATGAAGACCCATCAGGAATAATGTGGTTTGACACTCAAACATTTTGTGGAATATTAAACAAATATTCGAATGAAATACTTAAAAGAACAACAGACACCATGGCTCTCTGCTCTGTGACCAATAGCGTGCCACGGTGACTTTGTTCAGTCGGATAATCTCCACATGTCTACCCTACTTTTATCATTTTCGAATCATAAATCTAATCAATAGATTTATGATTCAAAATCATAAAAGTAGGGTAGACATGTGGAGATTATCCGACTGAACAAAACGTGATCCGTCTCTTAAATGTGTGTAAACCCCAGACCTTATTTCAAACTATTTTCCAAAATCTTATGGAGGAATTGCATTGCTTTTTTTTCGAAGGAACCCATGTGCAGCTTACTTCCGGGTTTTAGGACGCGTCACTGTGGCACTCTATGGAGACCTTGTCATTGTGGCTTCTCACCAAGATATGTGGCCATGGCGACGGCCATGGCCACATGGCGACGGCATCTCCTGCTCTCCTAGGGGGAAGAGGTTCACTCAGAGGTCCATACAGCATCCACACATTCAGACAAGCACACACATGTACAAGCAGGAACACACACCAATTATACCAATTACAAGATTACAACAGGGCAACTCTTAGCAACCAGACCCCGCTATGGAAAGTCGAGTTGGTGGTGTGTGTGTGTGTGTGTGTGTGTGTGTGTGTGTGTGTGTGTGTGTGTGTGTGTGTGTGTGTGTGTGTGTGTGTGTGTGTGTGTGTGTGTGTGTGTGTGTGTGTGTGTGTGTGTGTGTGTGTGTGTGTGTGTGTGTGTGTGTTGTGAAGCCACTTGGGAGTCAGGGCCCATGCAGAGCACTTGGAGTGCTAATTAGGCAACCACAACCCAGCAGAGTACATCACAGAGAGAAAAAGAGAATGGAGGAGAGAGAGGTTGAACAGAGGATGAAGTGAGGGCTGCATGCAGGGGAGCCGGCAAAAACAGCGCTCATCTCCTGTGGAGCCTTGTAGAGGGAGGGAAGGAGGGAGAAAGTTAAAAGATGATGATAAATGAAATACGTTACATGCAGTGATGCCCCAGGCACTGGGAGCTTAACGGTACTGAAAAACACAATGTATCCAGGTCTATGTGAGCTGTCTGCACCTAACAGCATCACAGGTACAGAAACAATGATAAGCTTTATTGTTTGCTTCTGTTTTTGTTTTGAGAATATGTGTGATCTGCTGCATCTGTCATATCTGCCTGCACTGCTGGGGAGGGTCACACTGCCACCTCCTCCTGTCTCTGTAGCAGGGGAGGTTGATTAAAAGAGAGAGTAGACAGGACATGATGGTGAGTCAGAGCTGACTCCTCTATCAGTGGAACAGCTGGGCAGGGGCTGAAGCTGGCGCTCTCATCAGGGGAGCGGCAGGGCTGTGTCCCCTTCAGCGAGAGGCTACGGAGGGCACAGCCATACAGACAGCAGCTTGACTCCTGGGGCAGGGACCACAAAGAGCCAGAGACACAGACAGAAGGCTCTTATGTGTTTGTGTGACTGAATGTGTGTGTTTGCATGTGTGTGTTCACACTCTCTCAGCAGCGTTGTGAAGCGTAACCAGACTGTTCTGTCATACGCCCACGCTGGTGTCTCGGAGAACACAGCCACACACTCCCCAGATGACATGCGTGCGCACACACACACAACCCACACACACACACACAACCCCAGCCACCCCTACCACAGCCGCTGTGTAATTAACAGACAGAGGAAATGGCGCTGTTGGGGTGGGTGAGTCGGATGCAGGGAGGAGGAGAGAAGAGAAAATCATCTCAGCTCGTGCCTACCCTCAAGACACAATCTGCTTCTCTGTGGCTGTGTGTGTTGGAGAATAAAAGAGAGGAAGGTGAAGATAGGGAGAGACATGCCGGCTGGTCTTTTGAAATCTCTGTGTTTTTGTTGCAAGCTGCTGGCAGGCAGTTTCGGTGGGTGGGGGGTGGGGGGTTGTGGTGGAGGAAAGGAAGAGGAATAGGAGGTGAGGGATGAATAATAAGGTGTGCGCCCACGTACACACTCTCATACACAGCCATATAATTTAAAGCCACACAAGGTAGAAGACAGGAAGACTGCTCTCTCTCTCTCTCTCTCTCTCTCTCTCTCTCTCTCTCTCTCTCTCTCTCTCTCTCTCTCTCTCTCTCTCTCTCTCTCTCTGTGTGTGTGTGTTAAACAGTGACAGCGAGCCAGGTCAGAGGAAGATGCACTCTGTTCTCATAATGGAGGCCTGCTGTATAATGACAGCCCACCAGACACAGGCAGAACTCTATGTCTCTCTCCCCACCTTGTTTCTCTCTTTGTCTCCCTCTCTTTCTCTAGTGTAATTGTTGCCTTTGATTCCGCCATATGCCGCTGTTTCAGGATTTCTCTGATATGAGGGTTTTCTCTTCGGTAGGGTGAGATTGCACGCAGGCGCACTTGCATATGACAGTGTGTGTGTGTGTGTGCGCGCGCGCGCATACTCTCACTCAAACACAGCCGTTCTACAGCGCCTGAGGGTAGATTGCTGTGACATCTCATCTCAGAAGTCAAACAAACCTGAACCACCAGAGTGTGTGTGTGTGTGTGTGTGTGTGTGTGTGTGTGTGTGTGTGTGTGTGTGTGTGTGTGTGTGTGTGTGTGTGTGTGTGTGTGTGTGTGTGTTGTAAGAGCATTTGCAGCAGCTTTGCAGGCCCTCTTAAGGTCGGGTTTCTGCACTCTTCTTCGGCCTTTGAACTGCATTTGCTTTGTTTTTTCGAATGCCTTTTTTCTGTATCACTACTTCTAAACTGGCATCTGAGTTCAGGACCTGAGTGATATTTCTAAACAATATATCAGTTATTCTTGATTTTGTCAGCCACAGAGTTGTGTTTCCTGCTGTCATTCTGTCAGCAGTAGGTGTCAATTTTCAAAAACACTTTGCGTTGAAGCACTGTGGTTGAGGTTATTTTGCCTCATGCTACATCCTGCTTTGCTAGGTGGGCACCCTGATTGTGTATCTCTCTTCCTTCTATTCAGAGGTTTCCCTAATAATGAACTTCTAGCGTTCCCTCCTCTTCATCCTGTCAGCACATCTTTACCCAGCTAGCAAGTCAGACTCATGATGACATTTACTCATCAAGCCTCTCCTGTATCTGTGGTTGAGATACTTATACAAGGTCACCTCATAGTTATTGATTGAACCTGTATCCTTAGGATGAAGTATGCTTTTCCACTGAATGATGTCTCCATTATGAATACTTGTGCTGTGCTATCACGAGCAACCGTGATCAGAGTTTGTGAATTGATCAATGAGGGGATTTTCTCTTATCACCATATTACCAGATGGCATGGTAAAAGGTGTTATCTTGATGATGTGTTGTCTACTTGCTGATCTGCACAAACTGCAGCACATGTGTATCAACTGCAGCTCTTCACCTAATCCGTTAAATAAGGCCACAATTTTTTTATTATTCCTCCCTGTAGTATTTAAAACTCTTCTCCTTTCAGAAAAAGCATTACAAATATCTATTTCCTAGCAAAGGAGAGATGATCTGATAACAGGGAAGGTGCTATGTGTTAGTGGAAAGTAAGAACAGGAATGTAGGAGTGGAAAACCACACAGGCTAGGTTTCATCGGAGCTACAGAAGTATTCAAAGCTAAGCACAGCAAGACTTTTAGGAATGGTGCTTCAGTTGCCTGCCTGACCACAAACATGAGCCAGTTTATTACGTTGACATATTTATTGCTCATTTGAGGGCAGACACTGACCGGCTTGGCTTTGTTCCTAAGCAGCACCACACAATTGGCAGAGCTAGAGCCACCGGTAAAAGGGCATCTGCTGCCCCAGTGAAGTTAAGCGTAGATACACAGTGTAGGCAGTACACTTCCAGACCATGATATGTTGGCCAGGTTGGTGACTGGATCAGATAGATTGGTCTGCAGCACAGCCCTGCTAGTTTTAACGAGCTGATAGGCAAATCCCTTCCTGGTACCACTCGCAAGAGCTGCCACTGCATTATCTCCCTGCTGGCTGGGGCATACAGGAGCCAAGAGGATTGTGTGTGTGTGTGTGTGTGTGTGTGTGTGTG
>NC_136904.1:16100262-16177762 GCF_949606895.1 Notothenia rossii
AAGTCTATCGGACAACAGCATTTTGGCTTTATTATTCATTTAACTAAAGAAGGTAACCTCTGTTGTGGCTTTTACTGTGCAAACTCATTTGGTGATGGAATTGTTTTAAAGATTGATTTCAGCCGGTTTTAGAATAAATTCACAGCTTATGGTCGGCAGTATAGTTTTATCTTTTCTCAACAAGTTTAAGCCTCAATGACTGAAAGATATTTGGGAAATTGTAAGAATATCAAACCATGACCCTTGTATGTATTGTTACACCCAGCACCTTTATTAGCAAACCTTATGGATCAGGTGTTGTGTACCTCATGTACAGTGAAAGTGTGTGGTTGTTTATTTGTGTGGAAGAGGGTGTGTGTGCGCACTGTGCCATGTCCGGTTTGTGTAGCTGAGTGCAGAACTGCTAATAGCTATGGGATGATATCCACACAGGATTGAATTAGTTGTCGTCCCTGGAGGTAGTGGGACAAAGAGGAGTCCCTCTTGCTGACCCACTTAATGTGCTCTGTGTGAGTGCATGAACGTCAATACGTGTATGATGGTGTGTTATAATCCCCCTTCATACATTTGTCCTTGTCCACACACACACACACACACACACACACACACACACACACACACACACACACACACACACACACACACACACACACACACACACACACACACACACACACACACACACACACACACACACACACACACACACACACACACACACACACACACACACACACACACACACACACACACACACACACACAACATGCCAAAGAATTCCCAACTCGCAGAGCATTACCCTGTGTTTGTATTTATGTGAAGTCTGCATCAGGTGGCTGACTTGCTGGTAATTAACTTGCCCCTTAAGTCTGAAATAGGTGTTCAGAATTTGGTTTGTTGATTTCTCGTCTCTTCTTTTATTACCTGTATATAAGGCAAAACTGGCCTCTTATACACATGCCCATTCAAATATAATTGATTAACCCAAGTGCCTAGAGTTTTAATAACTCGTAAAAACAAAGCCACAAAGTTGAATCTACACAGGAGAGCCTCAGTAGGACGTTTTATTAAGGGTGTGTACATGTGTGTGCATATTTATGTGTGGCCCTGTGCCCTGGACCCGGAGACGCCCAGCTACCCCAGCTGTCCACCTTTGCTCTGGCTCTTAAATCAGATGGTCCCCTCCTTTCGGCTGTCCCTGGACACTTTGCTCCCCAGCCCACTGCAGCCTGGGACCCAGAACCCTGGAAATGATTTATTACCCAGAGAGAGGGAGAACTCGGCTCCTACCTCTCCTCACCTCCCTCTCAATCCCCTCTCTCCCATTCATCTCTCTTCAGTCCTGCAACTCTTCATGCCAGCCCTATTACTTTCTCAGTCCGTCTCTGCCAAATAGAAAAAATCCATTTCCATCCCTTTTTCCTTTTATCATGAACTATCCTTTTCTTATTGGAATTTTTCCATCTTATCTTTGTTGCTTATTCCCCTTTGTGTCAGTTGCAGCTGGAAAACACAGGGATTGCGTTTTCTTAGGTGTGTTTTTTTTTAAATATCTATGTTTTTCAGTTTCCACCATGATGCGTTTTGTTCTATTTTTAACTGAAGGCAAAGAGTTCCTGTCTGTGACTTGGTCATACAAATAGACATAAGATCCCGTGTGATTAAGCTTTACCACCTTTTTATTAAAAGCACAAAAAAAGCCCCTTTGTTGTTTTTGAGTCCTGATGACTCTGCTGGTGTAGGCAGTGATGTGTGGGTTAGTCAGACGTCAGGCATAAGGGGCAATTCTGCTGTGTGAGGAGCCCCTGCTACAGGGTGGGCAGAGGCATGCAGCCCCTGGAGCTCATGTCACTTCTCTGCCTGACGAGCCTGTATTTATAGGCAACACACGCACACCCAAATACCCCCACACATGCAAACAGTTGTCTTTGCAACTGTGTAAGCCTTATGATTTCATAGCATGCTGCAGCCTGCTGTCCTTTCATTAGCAGCTTTGACTCAACCTCTTTTTCTCCCTGTCACCCCCTGGTTTATGCTTCTACATGAGTAGTGCCGTATATATAAGGTGCTATGACTCAGTTTCCTCAGGCCTGGAGGAATTACTTAGGTTTGAGTCCTAGTATCACTGCCACCGGCGGCTGAACTGATTTAAGACCCTGAGGACGGCTGCTGTTTATAGAGGACGGCTGCTGTTTATACACACACCCTTAAGCATACACACACATACATTGTCACTTGTCTGCGGCGAGTATAATGAATAGCTCTGAGTGCTGCGATGAAGAGGGGAGGTGATGGATAATGAGTATCAGAGCAGCGTAAAGAATGTACACTTGCATCAACACACAATGACACTCACTTGTGTGCACAAACACATAACACACCGCCTCCAAAAGGCAGGCCTGCTGATATCTGATTAATTAGGCAGACATGATGGGTTCAATCTCTCAGTTGTTTCTTCTTAGACACAGCACGAGAATGTCATGACTGTGTTCATACCAAGTGTAGTGCGCTGCATGGAGAGAGGATGAACAGAGGGAGAATAAAGGTGTACAAGATAGATGGACTGACTTGGCTGCAAAAAAGAGGAACTGAAAATAATTAGTGGATTTGTGAAAACCTGTGGTGTTTGTCAGACTGTGAGTATCGTTACATGTACGTGTGTGCATGTGTGTGGCCGGAGGCTCCCCTTTTTACTGGGAGCCCAGAGCATGCTGGGACATCGGGGCAGTGTGTCTCTGACCTCTCCATCTGGAGCCTGCCTGGGGCCTGTGTGTGTGTGTGTGTGTGTGTGTGTGTGTGTGTGTGTGTGTGTGTGTGTGTGTGTGTGTGTGTGTGTGTGTGTGTGTGTGTGTGTGTGTGTGTGTGTGTGTGTGTGTGTGTGTGTGTGTGTGTGTGTGTGTGTGTGTGTGTGTGTGTGTGTGTGTGTGTGTGTGTGTGTGTGTGTGTGTGTGTGTGTGTGTGTGTGTGTGTGTGTGTGTGTGTGTGTGTGTGTGTGTGTGTGTGTGTGTGTGTGTGTGTCTTGAAGGCAAAACCCTTCAGGCTGTGACTGTCCCTGAAACACTCACAAACAAGCTCATGTGTGTTTCCTCTGTCATTCGGTTTCTCTCCTCCACACACAGCAACCTCATGCCTCACATAGCTCCGTTTGGAAGCAGCATTTAAGCCTGATGTACAGTTTGTACAGTCAGCTAAAGGCACAGAGGATTGCTCCTCTTATTTCCATCCGCCATCTTGTACCGTCTTCCTTTCCCTCACTGGCACAGCAACACACACAGTGTGTCTCCCCTCCCCCCACTCAGTGATGCAGATTACAGGCTTTGTGTTGCGTTGTCAGTGCATGGCCAAGACTGTGTGTGTGTGTGTGTGTGTGTGTGTGTGTGTGTGTGTGTGTGTGTGTGTGTGTGTGTGTGTGTGTGTGTGTGTGTGTGTGTGTGTGTGTGTGTGTGTGTGTGTGTGTGTGTGTGTGTGTGTGTGTGTGTGTGTGTGTGTGTGTGTGTGTGTGTGTGTGTGTGTGTGTGTGTGTGTGTGTGTGTGTGTGTGTGTGTGTGCACGTGTGTGTGTGTGTGTGTGTACACGTGTGTGTGTGTGTGTGTGTGTGTACACGTGTGTGTGTGTGTGTGTGTGTGTGTACACGTGTGTGTGTGTGTGTGCACGTGTTGAGGCGTGTGCTGCTGGTGGGGTGGCATATGGATGCAGGGTTGGCTGGGCACTGCTATGCACACCAGGTGTGAAATGGACTGTTTAATTAAGTGCTGATGTTGTTGTAATGCATGCTGGTAGGGAGGCATTTGGCGGAGG
The DNA here is from genome assembly GCF_949606895.1 of Notothenia rossii. Lineage (NCBI taxonomy): Eukaryota > Metazoa > Chordata > Actinopteri > Perciformes > Nototheniidae > Notothenia > Notothenia rossii. The sequence goes on from NC_136904.1 coordinate 16,104,061, forward strand.
GGGTGTAGGGTTTGGTGTATTGGTGGTGGAGGAGAGCCCCTTCTGCCTGGCAGGGCGAGGGATGGCTATGCTCGGATGTTTTGGCAGAGGTGGCAGTGGGGGTGGCAGAAGAATGGTAGGGGCCATTTGGCCACACGAAAACATTTCTGTGTGGCGTTGTCTTCCATCAAGGCTTAGTGATCCTGTGGGAGTCGCTGCTGAAGAGCTGCGGTGGCTTTTTGATTGGGTCAGTGGCTGAACTAAAAGGTGCCGTCTATGCAGGAACACTTGGCCACAGCCTCTGACCACAGCTTGGTTTGTTTGTTTTTGCTGCTGTTGGTTGTATCTTTTGTGTGTGCGCATGTGTGGCTCAGCTTGAGCGGTCAAGTGTGGAGGCAGTCTGGGAGAGTGGGACTGGTAATAGAGGAGGCGACAGAGAAAGGAGCTTCACATTAATCACACACAGCTTGGGACTAAGGCAGCGCTTGCTTTATTTTCTCCTTTTTTCCTAGCTCTTTCCTTCTGTCTCTTTTCTCTCTTTCTCTGCGCCCCCACCTTCCCAACCCCATCACCACACACACACACACACACACACACACACACACACACACACACACACACACACACACACACACACACACACACACACACACACACACACACACACACACACACACACACACCCCTACACACCAAGAAAGTGACAATCAGTACATCTAATGAAGTGCCGGTTGGGAGCTGATGAGCCTGTTTGAGACTCTGGGGACGCAGGCTTTGCTTCACTCCTCCTCTCGCTCCCTACAGAGGCCACCATCTATGGCCATCTTCTCTCTGTCTATATGGAAAGGGAGGTGCATATTGCAGAAATGACACCAGCTTGATGCCAATCACATAGCTCATATGATTTTTTTACTATCAGATGGCACTTTGATGTGAGGGAAGGATGAGACAAAAAGGGATCTGTATGGAAATTGGAGCAGGGGGGTTGAAAATGGACAAGAGAAAATCTTGGAGGAGGGATGGAGGCTTGATGAAGGAAAGAGGCTTATAGATTCACATGACTTTATGTGGTTGAACCGGAAAATAAAGTGAAACCTGCATAGATGGACACATGTAGCAACTCTCTCAGACACATCCCATGAGGCCTTTACTGGCTCTAGTGTATGTGTTTGTGAAAATTGCACGCTGTGTCTGACGGGTCTGCGCCTGGTTGGCTGGCACTGTGTTTGAAGAACAGAAGGAAAAGGAATCAGTGTGTATGAAGAAATGGTAGTTGTGGTTGTGTGGGGTGTTGTGAGCGAGGAGGAGAAGGAGGGAATGATAGAGGAGTAATAGATGTTTTTGTTTTCTTGTATACGTGGCGAGGAAGGGTGCCTAGACGTGAACACAGGTTCTGCACACTCGAGAAGAGAATAAAACCAGTGGTAGACGCCGGCCCTCGTCCCTTTTTATTTCCTTTTCCCCTCACCTGCTTCTCTTCCTGCTCTTAATTATTTAGTCTGCCCTGCCTCTGCTCCTGTCTGCTTTGCCTCTACATGGAAAAGGAGGAGATGGGGGTGAGAGAAATAGATGGAGTAGAGGTCTGTTGCTTAGCAGTCCTCTCCTCTCTGCTTCTTCCCTCCCTCCAGCCTTATCCCACCCCATCCTTGTGCATGCATGTTGTGAGAGTGTGTGTCTGTGTGTGGTGAGTGAATAGGCTGTGACACTAGAGCTGTATTAAGTGTAGCTCCATTCCCCAGGCTGAGTGGGCTGCTATTGATTGGCCTAGTCTTGCACGGGAGAGTAATGGCTCTCCGAGGTGAGGGGGGTAGGATTAGGCCACTAATTGCCATTGTGCAGACAAGATATGCCTCCCCCCCTCATGTCCACCACCCTGTCCCCGCCACCCACTCACCCATCTCCACCCCTTATCTCTCTGCTTTCCTCTTGTCTTCTTCTCTGCCTCACCTTGTACCTCTTTTGCACTCTCACTTGCCGTTTTTTTTCTCAAATCACTCCTATCATTCTTCATTCTTCATTTTAATGTCTCACATCACACGTTTCATCACCACCTTATCTTCACATTTGTTTTCTTCTTTCTGCCCCCCAACTCCCCCCCCCCCCCCTCCCTATGCCTGTTACCGCCATGTTTTCTACACCGTCACCTCACTGCCATTATTGATTCTTTGCATTATTTAGTGGTATTAGTAAGAATGAGGTGTTCAAATAGTGTCAATATCCTGACAGCACCTATCAGAAGCTGACGCTGTCTGTTATGCTGCCCCGGAAACCAAGGCAGGGAAGATATGGCAGTTGGGTAAGAGAGCTGTGGTTGTTATTGTGATGGTGATAATTGGAGAGGAAGTAGACTTGAAACCGGCCCCAGGTTTCAGCTCCTGTGGCTGCATGTGAGCCTGTTCATGTACCAAAGCACACTACCTGTACATGCACACACATACATGCTCATCTCCCGCTGCCCTTGCAGCAGCGCCGAAGTGTGTGCTCCATTGAGAGGGTTGTGACCCAGTTTGACTGTAATGCTGCGTTCACGCTGAGCGGAGGAAACCCACAGCACACTGTACTGTCAAGAGAAGGGGCAAGGCTAAGTGTGGAAGGGAAAAGAAAAAGTCGAGAGACACTGGTTAAAACACAGGGAAATGAAGGAAGACTTCTTCCACTGTAGCAAAGAGACAGTGGACACAGACGAGAAAAACAGAAGGTGTTGACTTTATGGGGAAGATAAAGATGCATGGTTGGAAAGATGAAATCGTAGAGATTATGTGAGCATATCATATGAGAGCTTTGGAACTAGAGAGAGAAAGCGAACTGTGTGGAAAGCGAGGCATGTGACCAGACCGTGACCCTGCGCTACAGGGTTTCCCTGGAGGGCTTTGTTAATGTGGCACAGCTACAGAGGTGTGTGTGTGTGTGTGTGTGTGTGTGTGTGTGTGTGTGTGTGTGTGTGTGTGTGTGTGTGTGTGTGTGTGTGTGTGTGTGTGTGTGTGTGTGTGTGTGTGTGTGTGTGTGTGTGTGTGTGTGTGTGTGTGTGTGTGTGTGTGTGTGTGTGTGTGTGTGTGTGTGTGTGTGTGTGTGTGTGTGTGTGTGTGTGTGTGTGTGTGTGTGTGTGTGTGTGTGTGTGTGTGTGTGTGTGTGTGTGTGTGTGTGTGTGTGTGTGTGTGTGTGTGTGTGTGTGTGTGTGTGTGTGTTCTTGATTCCACTTGTTAACTTTACTCATGCTTTTTCCCTCTTTCTTTTTCCAGCTGCATCCTCCATCAGCAGTGAGTCCTCTCCAGTGTCCTCCCCAGCCACCAACCACAGCTCTCCAGTCAGTACACCCAAGAGGGGTCCCCTTGGTCAAGGGCCTGTCCTGGTCCCCCCCGCCGGCCACAGCGTGCCAAACACCCCGCCTGTAGTCACCATTGCTCCAACAAAGACTAGCAACGGCCTCTGGAGGAGCGAGGGACGCCAGGTAACAGACTACATTCAAACGCCCACCACACTGACCTTGAGCCTGCTCTTACTTCCCTTTTTTGTGTTCTCTCTCACTCTTTCGGAAGTCTTACATGTGTGCGGTATTTTCTTTCTTTGTAGTTTTCTTAAAGCACCAAAGATTGTTTTTATTTTTGAGCTTGTTTGCCAGCATAAGCATGAACACAAACAAGCTCTGTAGGGAATAGTGGATTTTGTAGATGGCCTCTAACCCCCTAGTGCCAGTACATATTTGACATATGCACATGTGACATAGCTTGCAGGTCTATGAATGTCTGCTTCCCTCAGAACCCCCTCACCACGGTGTCATTCAGCCCCCCCCCATTGCTCCACGAGTTAAACAATGCCAGCTGCCACTGGGACATTGAGGTGACAGCGTCAACGGCATCTAACATCTGTGCCCCTCCAACCCCCCTCCCACTTAGCCCGCTTGCCCTTGGCCCAACCCTTCCCCAAACCCCAGCCTTTAGCCTACTAAGCCCCTCTGTCCTCACCTCCAGCCTGACCCTCTTCACTTGAGCAGTCAAGTGCATCCTTTGCCTCGTCACCCTGACACCCGGGAAGTGTTACGTAGTGGGGGGGAGAGAGAACCGGGGGCAGAGAGAGGGAGAGCTGCTTGCTTTGATAAGGAGTGGATTATGGATTATGGCCTCACTTTAAGCCTTCTTATCTCGGCTCAGGGCTAATTTTCGAGGCCAAGCGCACAGTTACGAACAGCACTCGGCAACATCCGGAAACCTCTGAGACACTTTGACAGTTCCCTGGAGGAAACGAGAAGGGGGATAGCAAAGGGTGAGAGAGGAGGTCATCCAGCCAGCAATGTGTGGTAGCATTCAGGCTATTGTTTTCTGCAGTGGACAACCCCTCTGACCCCATCCCCTGTAGCGTCAGCTATGACCCCTTCCACAGTTCAAGGGTCAACCAGAGCTACAAGGGGCTAGAGAGACACGGGAGCCAGTGATTTCATCCTTTATGCCATTCCTTCAGCATAGCATGTTTTTAAGCACAGAGAGAAATAAATGGACATAAGCACTCTCCGTGCATGCATCGGGTGGTTTTGCACAGTGGTTGTGTGTTTGTGTGTCTAAGAGGTCAAGCTCAAATGGAAAAGGTCGCTACTGGGTTTGTGGCGCCTCTAGCAGCGTGGGGCCAGCGAACCAAAGAATGAGGAGGTTAAGGGAGGTGATGTGGACATGAGGTTGGGATGAGGGGAAGAGGTCAGGAGGGGCAGCGTCACAAAAGCTGGCGTCATCTCCCCTCTATCTGCAGTGCTGCTACAGCAAGCGCATTTGACTCACAAAGAGCCAGGGGGCTGTAAAGGACACACACATACACACCATCAAAATGTCCCTCTTTAACAAATATGATACTGTCTGGAGCTTTGCTTAAAACTGATTAGGAAGGATGCATACAAAGAGGATGCTTAGTTTCTCAGGTACTTTTACTTTTTCCCTTTGACCTTTCGCTTTGTTCCTGTTTACGTCTAATATTATCTTTCAAGTCATATGCCAAGTTATTTATTTTGGGCAAAATACCTTATTGCCATGCCCAGACCAACCTGTGTTTTTCAAAGCTACAGAAATGGCAGCGAGTTGAAAAAGGGACACAAAGCAGAAATTAAGATTTCAAGAAAAACGGAAAGTCTGAAAGAGTGATAGAAGTTGGAGAAATACAGAGAACATATTAGATATAGAGGCAGGACACTGTTTACTTGATTCCCTGTTAAGCGTCCTAGAAAAGCTTATGTGTAGGACATTTGCATGTGTCCTCCTTTCTTATGTGTTGGAAGGGTTGATTGGTGTCTCTGGCTGATGTACAAGTCTGTCTTTCAGAGGAGGGGGCTGATGGGCAAGGCAGTGAAGGAGGGAGGGCTTTGGTGCGTTGGCATTTTGCTTTAATGACTGCAGGAGTCTGCTCCCGCTGCTGCCTGTAATTGCTTTTTAATTGGCAATTTGGATTCATGGCTCCATCTGAGAGGCGTAAACGAGCGCTCTACAATGCGCAGGGTCTCCCACCCTCAGTGGGGGTTACAGGGGCCTGGCTCACACAGAGGAAGATGGCTCTTAATGGATATGTCTTTGAGTCTGAGTGCTTGTATTTGTGCTCTGTACTTTGAATATGGCATGATGCTGGTGAGTAGTGTGTGTTCATATAGAAGGCTGTTTTTTGGCAGGTGGGTTAGGGTCAAAATGGGATGGCTGGTTGGACGTGTAGGTTCCTGAGCGACTAAGGCGCCTCTCTAATGGGGATGGAAGGTTCTATCTTTGTGGTGTATGTGCTTTTCAAAGTGCTGACCTGTAACACCCACACCTTTTTCATATGTTTCCACTAGCTTGAATCCACACACACACACAAGCTCATAAAGAATAGCAGCATGGCAGCCATGTACACACTCTGATTTACAAACAGGTTTATACATGACATGATTTGATTAAAGGTTTTTTGTTTTCAATGACATTATAATAGAAGAAGCCAACCATTGTGAAGTTTCAGCAGGCTTTGTTGTTTTACACAGGGATCGTTTTTCCATCCTCTTATGCTGGGATTCCTGTGAAATTGGTCAGAAAGGAACAGTTGATTCAATTTGAGTGGTAATTTGTGTCTGGCAATTGCACAAATGGACAGTGACTGAGTCATGGCCATTATTATGGAACCATGCCCCTGTCACACGCCAATGTGAGTGATGCAGGATATTAAACACAGGTTCAACCCACATATGATTCACACCAACTTCTGGTCACCATAAAACACAAGATATCAGCAACACATATAATTAGATTTTAAACAGGCATGATTTGATTTGGAAAGAATTTTCTCGTGTTGTTTATGTCATCAGAGTACAATGGAGCGTTATTCTGATTGAATATAACATTTATTCTCTTATTTGGTTCTTTTCAGATGCAGCAGTTTGATTAGGGCTTAAATTGTTGCACAAGTTGCGGCAAAGGTGTAAATTGGGGTCTCTCCTCACACATAATACAAGAAACAAACATAAAGTGATACAAACACCTGTAGCATCTGTGATGTTAGTCAAGCAATGGCAGCTTTGCTAAACACTGATCACTTCGTTAGCAAAGGTTTCATCATTGGGATTATAGCAATTTATTTACTGACGGTGTGACAAAAAGCAGCTCATCCTGTTTCTACAGGCATATCACTGACAAGTAATGCATACTATATCTACTCTGTAATAAGTCAGGAAGTGTTAGTTAACAAATCTTAACTTCCAGACAGCCACCAATCTGCTGTTGTGTAGTGTTGGACTTCAAGGCAGATAAAGAAAGAAAGACACTTTGTGGAAGAGAAGGAGCTAACGGAGCTTGGCTTCTGCAACTCTCCTACCACAGGCTGATATTGACTTCTTTTGACATGTATGAACCTCTTTTCCAGTTGGCTGCTGATTGGATGGGAGCGTCCACCTTCTCCCTGTGCTCCTAAAGCTTTGAAAGGATGGAAGTGGCGCAGGGGATTTACGGGGACAAGTGAAGTGAAGCGCAACAAGCAACAAGAAGAAAACAGTAGCATTAAACTGCTGCGACGTGGGGGCTGTCTAAGAAACAAAGGGGGGTTTGGGGAGTCTAAACATAAGGGGCGTTTAAGATTGGATGTTAGTGCATCAGTGTCAGTCGGGGTCAGTGGCTGCGGAACACGACGTGGAGATAATGGCTCCGTAAATTGGATTTATTTGATCCGAGGCAGTAAGAGAGAGGACAGTCCTACTCTAAGGTCTCTCACTAATCCTTGGGACCCCAGAGGTTAATTTATTTAGGAAAGAACCGCCTTGATCTCACTTATCTACTTAATGTCTTTATCTCTATATTTCCTTTTCCCTTTTGTTCCAGTCTTTCTAGTAGTTCCCTTCAACTTGATATTGCTTTTTATGGGAGATGAGTATTCGCAAAAATCCTCCATGTCTTTATATCCCTCCATGAACAATTTCCTTATACAACTTACACGTTTCTCTGCTAGGCGGTTGCATTTGTAGGCAGAGGGAAACCAAAGCTTCAGTAAACGCACTCCCACTCCCACAGCAGGATGTCTTTGTAGCTCTGAAAGTGTGTGTGTGTGTGTGTGTGTGTGTGTGTGTGTGTGTGTGTGTGTGTGTGTGTGTGTGTGTGTGTGTGTGTGTGTGTGTGTGTGTGTGTGTGTGTGTGTGTGTGTGTGTGTGTGTGTGTGTGTGTGTGTGTGTGTGTGTGTGTGTGTGTGTGTGTGTGTGTGTGTGTGTGTGTGTGTGTGTGTGTGTGTGTGTGTGTGTGTGTGTGTGTGTGTGTGTGTTGTGGGATTGGATAAGTGAGACCAGGCTTGCTGCCAAAGGCAAGAGAGGGAGGTGAAAGAGTAAGAGAAACAGAGGCAGAGGGTTGTTGCATTTTGGACTTTGTTGTCTGCGTGTAGATGCTCGTGTTTAAGTTATGTGCGCACATTAACAGGCTCCCACACACTTTGCCAAGATCAAAGTCTGCTTAGTACGTCTACCATTACCTAATCATCATCAATCACTCGTAGGACATCTCGTGTTTACAATTAGAGAAAAACAGCTCAGATGTTTTTTTTCATCACCTTGCCTGCTTTCTCCGTTTTTATCATGGATTCCCGACAGAGAAATGTTTATCCGACAATTTTTATAGGGAGGGTTTTTTTGTGGGAAAGTGAATAAAGGTGCCTGAGGTAGGAAGAGAGTGAGTGAGGGAGGCTGCTACATCACACACAGGCCTATTCTTCCCCTTTCTCCCCTCTCACAGGATGGGCTTCATGAGCATTGACAAGCGTGACGGTCACAGGTCTACTCAAACAATGACTGAGACTCTCTCTCTCTTTATCTCTCTCCAGGCTGACTCGGGGCCTCGCGGGGCCAGCAGGGAGCGTCTGGGTGCAGAGGGGAACCACCCACAGGAAAAGGGTGGCCCTTCAGTCCCTGCCCACCTCCTGGGAAACCCCTATGGCTTTGGTCTCAGCCCTGGTGCGGTCATGCAGGATTCACGGTTCCAGCCCCTCAAGTGAGTTACACACTGCTCTGCCTGTGTCTCTAGATTTAAGGAGTTTACAAGGTTTCTCTTTGCTTTGTGATAAGTGCATGATCAATTATTCATGGGTATATTAAACTCAGTAAAATAAGTAGCCGCAACAAATTACAAACATTTGTTTTGTATGCGTTGGTGGAATGAGTGTGAGTATATGTGAACAACAGTAGACACAAACAAGTCAAACTAACCATCACTTTTTCTGTGTTGTGCCCCCACCCCCCTCTCCTAACTTTAGTATGGGCAGACAGATGTCTAACGCAGTGCCCCCTGGTCATGTACCAGAAGAGTACCTCCGTGGTTTCCGGCCCTATGCCACGGCTGAGGATGCCCTCCGCATGCCCTCTTTGCCCATGGGCCTGGACCCCGCCACTGCAGCCGCCGCAGCTGCCTACTACCACCCCAGCTACCTGCCCCACCCCTCTTTCACGCCATACAGGTAAGCCTCTCCATTCATTTGTTGACTAAGCACCTATTTCCTCTGAGAGCAAATGTTGCAAGCCAGTGCATATAAAGGAGCGAAGTATTAGTAATGCCTATACTCAGCAGTAAATGCATTTGTGTAAAGCTGACCTTGAACAAATGTTCCCAGAGGTACAAATATTTTTGCTTTAATGTGTATGTTTATTTGACTGGGTAAGAGATTTCATTTGGAGTTGAAAAGAGATGTGACTTTCACAGATGGCAGTACAAATAAAGAAAAACAGGTTCAAGGTAACCAAATACAAATAACGCATGAAACAACAACCAAACTCATGGTCAAGAAGGATGTCAGGAAAACAAGTTGGCAGAGAATCACTTTTAACAAGAAAAACACATAAGTGCAGCCTTAATCATATCGGATGCACTGAGGACTGTACTTAGGTTTTTTATTATATCATCATCTGAAAAGCTGCTGCCAAGAGGCCTTTGTTTGAAGATATCCTGGTCAGCTGTGTCAAAAAGCTTTCAAGAGACTGATTAAAACATACATTTACATCACTGTTTATTGCCAAAGGCTGCAGTGTTGTCATTTACAACCTTCGAAGCTGCTTTAATAATGCTATATTGATTGCTAAATTACAGAGGCAATCTACCTATTTGACAGATTTCATCTAATATATGTTGCAGTATAAGGCAAACAAAACACAGTATTGATTTATTAATGAAGCAGTTTTATTTATTTCTAAGCTTCTTACACCAAGGCAGTGAATAGCAGGACCCATTTCCCTAGTCTTAACCCGAGCTTGGTTATGCGTATGAATAAAATATGAACAGCCATAAGAGAGCGGCTGCTGGTTTTGCCACTTAATCCCATATATCTGGAGCTTTTTCATGCATGCTTTGTGGGAGATTACCATAAATGATTCCTGGAACTGTATACATCTGAGATGAGACGTTTCCTGCTCACAACTGAAAAGACAAAGAAAAAAGGAAATTAGTTTTGTTTCAGGATCTTTGCTTATTGATTTATAGAGTTCTTTATCGGAGTGACAACCCAGTGGTCATACACAGAAAACACCAGCAGCAGAAAATGTATGTGAGATGTTTGTTTGAAAATACATTGATTTGTAATGTTTCCTACGTATGATCGTGTATACTCTGTGTGTGCTGAGAAGGACCCTGCTTGCTCTGGGCCATCTCACAGGCTGCGTGCCCCTGGTCTGTCAACCAGGGAGATCAGAGCACTGCAGCACCCATCACACACTGCGCTGTAATGGATTTAATGAGGGGATGAGCAGTGGCTGTCACACACATACACAAAAACACACAGCAAAGTCTCTCGATGGCTGCTGTGTGGTGATTGAGGTTAGCTGACAGACGCTGCTGCTTTTCTTCAAAGATGGAAGACCCTGTGATGTCGCTTCTTTGGGAGAAGCGCACAGGTTAATGATAGTGAATGTCGCACAAAGGGACTGACTACTTCTCTTCCTCTTTTTATACCAGGATGGACGACCCGTTCTGTCTCTCTGCTATGAGGTCACCTTTCTATCAGCTGCCAGGAGGGGGAGCTCTCCCTCCCATGCATCCCTCCGTTCACATGCACCTCCAAGGAGTGCGCTACCCTGGAGACTTCACTCACCCCTCTCTGTCAGCACTGCAGTCTGAGAGGTAAAGTCTCCCTAATCCAAGGAAATGTACAATCAGTAGTGCACGCATGCAGTAGATCTCCACAGTGTGCCGTGATTTATTTCATCATGTGACTGACTTCCTGTCCCCTTTTGTTTTTTAGGCATCAGCTGGAGGATGAGCTACGGCAGAGAGACAGGGAGCGGGAGCGAGACCGAGAACGCGAAAAAGAGAGAGAGCGTGAGGCGGAAAGAGAAAAAGAACGGGAGAGAGAGCGAGAAAGGGAGAGAGAACGGGAAAAGGAGCTGGAGAGGGAGAGAGAACGGGAGCGAGAAAGAGAGCGTGAGAGAGACAGGGAGAGGGAGAGAGAAAGAGAGAAGGAAATGGAGAGGCAGAACGAGAGAGCGCTGAGGGAGAAGGAGCTGCAGGCCTCCAAGGCCATGGAGAGCCACTACCTGGCCGAGCTGCACGCCATGAGGGGGCAGGAGGACCGGACCAAGCCCGAGAGACTCACCCCTAACCGGGCTGGTATGTGTCTCTCACTGTAGCTCCCTTAAGCTACAATCATACTGATTACAAACACTGGTCCCTGCAAAACACTGTGTATGAGATGGAGTCTTGTAATGAACTATTCCATAATTATGTTTTTCACAGTAAACACTTAATGATAATGAGTTACTTGTCAGTCAGGAGTTATTTGCTGAACAAGTCCTTTCTCTCCCTTTTTCTTTTTACTGTGGTCACTCAAAAAAACATTTTAGGTGTTTTGTTAAGACCAAACAAGCAATGTCCCCTACACAATGACCATGCCGTTTCTGACATTTAATATACTAAACTACTGCTAAAATAATTTTCCAATTAATGTTATCATTTGTTGAAGCCCTAATATCAAAATGTTCACACTGTCCTTTCCAACTACCACAGATAAAACCAAAGAGCTCGCCCCTCCAGGTCCCAAACCTGTCCCACCAGGACTCCACCCTTCAATGGTCCAATCACATCATCCCATCCCAGGTCTGATCCCAGGCCACGGCCTCTTCCTGGGGGCCGGCGCTGTGGGGACAGCGCTCTCAGCCTCAATGTTAGCTCAGAGAGCCAATGAGGAGGAGAGGTGGCTGGCACGGCAACGTAAGCTGCGGCAGGAGAAGGAGGACCGTCAGTACCAGGTGTCTGAATTCCGCCAGCAGGTTCTGGAGCAGCACCTGGACATAGGACGGCCCGGAGATGTACTAGACCACAGGACAGACTCACACAGGTGAGACAACAATCACAGCGTTTAAACCCTCTTACAGTTTTCAGGCCTAGCAGTAGTTATTTACACAACACTACAAACTTGTTTTGCCCTCGTTATCTGATGGAGAAAAGCAGTTCTGGGTTCTCTGTGATACCAGAAAGCCTGGCAGGAACGCACTGTGCAGGACACACAATGCATGTGTTCATTGACAACACTATTTTTGTGATGTTTAGCTGTCTGTCTGGGCTAGCTTTAAACGGACAGTTGTGTCGGCGTTCTGAAGCCTCAGAAGCTGGCAGGCTTTAGAAGTTTGCTTTCAAAAAAATAGACCCCGTTAGAAACACCATGTCTAATTTATTTCTGTCCATGCTGCCTTCCAGGTCTGACGGCAAACAGGCATCTATGTTTAGGTGTTGATGTAGGGAGTAAAGTGGGGTCCTGATGATGAAAGAGATGATGTCCTGATGCTGTTTCATTTTAAATGGGCAGCGGTTTGAAACAGGCAGCGAGTGGGACGGCTAAGATACACAAAGGCTAATTCTCGGCTAATCCTCTCAACCTTGCACAGCATAAGCCCCCAGCTTACCCTCCTTTGTTACTGTGCCTGTGTTTGGGTTGCTGTGTGCGATCTAGAAGTGAGGCTAATGCTGTACTGGTAGGACAGGAGAGATACACACGTCCAGTATCAGTAACCCTAGCTGGATAATTGCTGAATCACAGCTCACAGGCTGCAGATTGAAGATAACACACACACACACACACACACACACACACGCACACGCACACGCACACGCACACGCACACACATGCAAACACAAACAGGGAGGCCTAGATCATTTGCTGGTCCTGCACAGTGCGTCCTGCACAGTGCGTTCTGCACAGTGCGTTCCTGCCAGGCTTGATTTGGAAAGACTCTTGAGACATCCATCTGCTTTCCTTTCTTTCTCGCAGTGACCATTTCTTCTCCACCATCCATACCATTATTCCTTTTCAAGTATCTCTTCCCAAGTATCTCCCTTAATATATACATTTATATTTCTTCATATATCATTGACAATTCCTTTTTTTTACTAATTCATGGTTCTCTCTACTCTCCACATTGATTATTCTCTTCTCTGCCTGCCTCTCTATCAGGAGAATTATTTGTCCTGGCCTCTTCCTTAGCAGTTGTCCCTCTGAAGTGTGTGTGTGTGTGTGTGTGTGTGTGTGTGTGTGTGTGTGTGTGTGTGTGTGTGTGTGTGTGTGTGTGTGTGTGTGTGTGTGTGTGTGTGTGTGTGTGTGTGTGTGTGTGTGTGTGTGTGTGTGTGTGTGTGTGTGGGTGTGGGTGGGTGTGGGTGGGTGGGTGGGTGGGTGGGGGGGGGTGTGTGTGTGTGTGGGGGTGTGGGTGTGTGAGTCAGATCAAAAAGAAGCCTGCATATCCAGAGGACATTGTGTGCCTTGGCCACATGCTCTGGGCTACTCTGTCTGAGCTTGATAACTCTGCCTTGCACAGGCACTAAACCCCTCAGACATACTAACAGGCATGAAGGGGAATAGACATAGCATTTTAGCACTATGGTCTCTGGTGTTTGGAATACGGGCATTGTGTAGTACTTTTAACAGATTACATGATTATTTTGTATCTCCACAGATCCATACCAAATCACCATGAACCAGGAAGCCGGGACCTCCACCCTCACTTAGGCGCCCCTCCACCCCTCATCTCCCCCAAACCTCCCCAGCCACCACGTGAACACCACCCTCCCACCACCCTGTGGAACCCTGCCTCTCTTATAGACACCGCCTCAGAGTCCAGACGGAACCACGAGCCCTCAGGGATGGGACACTACGAGCTCAGTCGGCTTCCCCCCGGGCACGCAAAATATGAGGACGGAGCGCGAAGGAGAGAAGGGGGAGTGATGGAGAAGTACCCCCCACTGAGAGGTCCTCCGGGCCTGCCGGAACCCAGCACATTCCTTGCTGATCTGGAGAAATCCACCCAGTCCTTTTTTAGCCAGCAGAGGGCAACCCTGTCCCTGCCCAGCCAATATGAAATGGAGGGAGGCATGAAGAGCAATGCTGGACTGAAGAGCCTCCAGGGGCACCCGGGGCACAGCAGACATGGACAAGGGCTAGGAATCCCCCCCGGGACAGGCATGGGACAGGTAGCCAATGTGGGGACGGGCCCAGAGACAATGCTGATCTATGACGAATACCTCCAGCAGCACCGGAGGCCTGTCAGCAAGTTAGACCTGGAGGAGAAGAGGAGAAAGGAGGCCAGGGAGAAAGGTACCACCATGCTGTTGCACTACACCTGATCATTTGCACTCTTAGAAAGCTACATTTTGTTTTATGTAACGCTTAACTTTATTAGAGCAAGTGGTTTGTCAGTAGTGAACTATTTGCTTGTTGCAGGTTACTACTACGAGCTGGATGACTCGTATGACGAGAGTGATGAAGAGGAGGTGAGAGCCCATCTTAGGAGAGTAGCAGAGCAGCCGCCACTCAAACTGGAGGACTCCTCAGAGGTAAAACACCTGCCAAATAATCACTTCCTGTTGTTATTACAAGCACTCATGACAAAGCAATGCATTAAGATGTTCTTTTGCCTCTCCGCACAGAAACTAGACTTCCTGGGAGTGTTTGGCCTGACCACAGTGGGCCGGCGCGATGAGCTGGTGCAGCAGAAGAGGAGAAAAAGGAGGAGGAGGCTCAGGGAGCGCAGCCCCTCACCATCTTGCTCGCAACCGAAACGCACTCCTCCACCGGCGCCCCAACTCAGCACACGCTTCACCCCGGAGGACATGAACCGAGCACCAGAGCTGGAGGATAAGAAGCGATTCCTCACCACGTTCAGTCTGTCCCACGTCACTGTGCAGCAGAGGAGAGGTGAGGGAGTTGTGATTATAATACACAGAAATATTCCATTTCACACTTTTTTATTTATTTTGTGGAGTTTGAAGCTGCTCTAATAAACCTGGGTGGACACAATGGGTGATTCTGTTAAACAGTTACTCTTAATATGGGTCTTTAGCGTTGCTTACTAACTGTTTTGCTTAATTATGTTTCAAGAACTACGTTAATTAGTGAAAGCCTTAACTGTGCGTAAAGATGCCTCCTAGCTATTCTTAATTAAATAAACTGCTGTTCCGGTATTGTTTAAGTTAAGAATGTGTGTGCCCAGGAAACTCACGCACTGGATTCAATGTTAGAATTTCAAATTAAATGAAAGGACTTCAAATTACAAGGGACAGGAGAGGTAGTTAGAAACCACTGCATTACTTTACAGAAGTGACCCATTGCCCCCTAAATGCTATACACACATCCCCGTCCATTGCTGGTATCATCCTCTTTGACATCTCATTTCAGCAGAGTTAATTCTTTCAAAAGTAGTCTTTACTCTCAGTGGGCTCGACAGCTTGCTGACGCTTCACTTCAGCTGAGCTCTGCCTGCTTTACATGTGCTGCGTTCTCATGAATACTGCATGTGGACTCGAGCCTTGAAGGAAATAATAAAGGGGTCAAACAATGATCATGTCTACCTCTAACCCCTGTGTTACTACCTGCAGCATATTGTGAAGCATAATGTAAGGCTTTATATTGCACTAGTTAGAAAAGGTGGACTTGTGTCAAGGCTCTGTTGGGAGACACTTGCAGTTAAACACACACACACACACACACACACACACACACACACACACACACACACACACACACACACACACACACACACCTACACACCTACACACCTACACACACACACACACACACACACACACACACACACACTGGCAGCAGTGGGCTTACAGTGATCTTAGTGTAATCCTTTTGATTTACAGTTTGCAGCCTTCAGATGGCAGCGCACTGCCTCCCATGCTGTTAGGCCACATTCAGCCTCATGTAACACACACACACACACACACACACACACACACACACACACACACACACACACACACACACACACACACGTTAGGAGAAATGGGTCTTTGTCTAAGATATATACAGACGTGACTTATGAACTAGTTCCTCTGTCTCATAGATAATGTAAGGGTGGTGGAGCTCCTTCAGGTCATTAAAGAAAGGAGAGTAACCTTGGATACCATTAGACATGCCCCTCATCTGCTGTGTAAGAGCCCTCCACCCCAGATTTCTGGTGAGATGTGTTGCTAATTGCAGTGCTCCATCTGTAGTAATGTGGATCTTGACCTCATCATGACTAACACATGTTCAAATGATTGCAGATTCTGCACTCGCCCAGCCTCCCTCTGAATCAGAAGGCCAACACAGTGTCAGACCGCAGAGCCCCTCCTCATATCGCCCAGCGTCCCCCAATGGTCACCCAAAACCCCTTGGGGAGACATTAAGACCAAAGGAACCCCCTTCTCCAGCTGTCTACCCTGACAAGGCCCGGGGGCCCGGTGAGGGGCCGGTCTCTAAGAGGAGCTCCAGCCTGCTGAACAGCTTGCGCCCCCCCCTTCCCCTGCAGGCTAAAGAGGGTCCTCACAGCGTCAACGGGCGCACTAAACCCTGGGACAGCTTCACCCCGGAGGAATTTGCCCAGCAGTTCCACGAATCTGTGCTTCAGTCCACTCAGAAGGCTCTGCAGAAACATAAAGGTAAGCAGAACGGGCCAATGGGAAGGGTCTCTCTGCGGGGGGGCCAATGGGCAACAGGACAGTGTAGTGACAAGACAAACAACTTTCCATTAATAGCACTGAGATACAGGATGTTACAGGTCTGCCACAAAGCTTTTATTTGGTCAATTAATAATTTAGTAAGTAATTGTCTGGAAATCTATCTTTGAAAAATGGCCGTTACAAATTCCCAGAACCCATGTGGTGATATCTTTCAATGATGATTGATCCAACCATCAGCGCTGACATACAAATCGGCAAATAGACACTTTTAACAACTATATTTTTGCATGAAAAAAAAACTTGTATATAACTTTTCCCTCTCACATGTGCAATGCCTTGTGAACCTGCTGCTGTGACAATCGTATTATCTTTAGCTGAAATGATTGGTTTATGGGCTTCTGTGGTAGTAAACTGATATTTTGGGTTTGGATTGGCACTTTGTCACTTTGGCCATCAAGTAATTCTTCCGGCATTCCAAACATAATATATGAAATCATAGAAATCATATGCACGGAAAAATTAGGATCTAATACAATACAATACAGCTTTATTTATAGAGCACTTTAAACCTCCAGACCAAAGTGCTCTACAGTCAAATAAACAAAACAAAACATACAAAAAGATTACACAGCACAGCTCACATACCATAAAAGAAGTACAATTTAAAAAGAATAGACAAATTAAAAGCAATAAAAGCAACGCTCTAAAAGATGTTAATAGAGGTGGGTTTTAAGAAGCGATTTAAAAGCAGGCAGTGTGGAGGCCTGTCTGATATGCAGGGGCAGATCGTTCCACAGTGTGGGAGCCGCCACAGAGAAGCAATGGCCCCCTTCTGGGCACGTTCAGGAGCAGTTGATCAGCTGACCTTAGAGGGCGGGTGGGCGTGTAAGGGTGTAGCAGCTCAGAAAGATATGGTGGGGTCATGCCATTTAGGGATTTAAAAGTAAATAAAAGGATTTTGAAATGAATTGTAAATTGTATTGGCAGCCAGTGGAGCGAAGCCAAAATGGGGGAAATGTGGTCATATTTCCAGGTGCCAGTTAAAAGCCTTGCTGCGGCATTTTGCACCAAATCGAAATCCCTAGATGAGTCATGTTACCATTATTGCAATAAATGCAAAGTGATAAAACACGATATCCCTTCTCTCCCATCTTGTTCTTCAGGTGGAGCCGCGGGGATGTCGGAGTCGTCCCACCTGCAGGAGTCCTCGGTCCACTACAACATTCCGGAGCTTCAGAGCGCTCCTGGACGGCCGCCGCAGCATTCACAATCTCACTCCAACGCACATCCATTTCCCCACCCGCTCTCACACGCTCACCCTCAGCCCAACGGGCAGCACTTCTCTGCAGGCCTCCACCGGGAGGCCTCGGGGGCGAGGGAGGACCTGTCGGGTCCAGAGGACTCTGAGGAGGACCAGGAGGAGGAGGAAGAGGAGGCTCCAGCTTCCAAGTGGCAGGGGATTGAGTCCATATTTGAAGCTTATCAGGAATATGTTGAAGGTAAGCAGCTGCAGTTAAAACATGCTGTGATATACTGTACTGCTTAAAATCTCATAACTGTTGATTTGATGTATTTTTCTATTATATGACGGTACATAACCCCTCCCTCTGAAAAAGCCATTCATATCTCATTGGCTGTTTCATAGTTTAGTGTCACCATATACTGTATTCCTAGAAAATAGTTTTTTTAAACAATTGTGTTCATTTGTCACTAGAGGGCAGTATTCATGCTTCCTCTAGAATTCAGTTGTTTGTAAATATCAGGTTCTTCCCCTAACCCTCTGTCTCTCACTCTCTCTGGTTGTCTAGAGCAAGGTTTGGAGCGACACGTGTTGCAGAGCCAGTGTCGAAGACTAGAAGCTCAGAACTACAACCTCAGCCTGACCGCTGAGCAGCTATCTCATAACATGGGGGTAAGAAGCATGCACAGAACACTAGAGTGCCTAGTAGCACACATTGCAAACACCTCTTAACAGTTCCCTTCTCCACACATACTTCTTTGAGTATGAATTAGATTTACCTCTATGATAATAATTGACAGCACAGTATTCTCACATTGTGATTCCTCCTTTATTTTGACCACCTTTGTATTATTAGCATGGAGCTGAAAACACATCCTCTTTGTTGTGATTATTCTTTAAACTTAAATATATATTTACATCTTCCGTCTTGTAGGAGCTGATGTCCCAGAGGCAGAAGCTGGCAGTGGAAAGGGAGAAGCTCCAAGCCGAGCTGGAGCACTTCAGGAAGTGTTTGACGCTGCCACAGACACACTGGCCGAGAGGCGGCCATTACAAGGGCTACCCTCCCAGGTGACCCCGACCCGCCGCCCTGATGGCCCCCCGCCATCCCCCTTCAGACTGATACCCAGAGTTTATTTTTCATGGCCTGATCCACATGGTTCCAAGGAGGAGAATAAGACTGGCTGGATAAGATGAATGAATGAATTGAGTGAATGGATGAGTGGTGGATGAATGCACAGCAGACAGGACAGTGAAGGACGGTGGCCAGGGACTGTGCCACTACCGTGTGCCAATGTAGCCAACCCAGAGAGCATGGGCCAGGAGCACCTGAAGATCACCCATAATGCACCTGCTTGTCACTCTTCAGCCCCCTGCTGCTCTATTGTTCAGTCCCTGCATCCCTCCCGCCACAGCTACACAGACAATCCTGCCAATGAGGGGCCGCGGCCCCAGGGGGGGTGTCGTCCAGAGACTCGAACGCTTCGAAGGCTTCTGGCCAGTCGGGACTGATCTTATCACAGTGGCCACATGAGCTTTTGAACTGGAAATGCACTTAAGAATAAAAGCTGAAGAACTACCTGGTGGTACTGTGTTACAACAAGGAACTGTTGGAATTAGGGAAGAACTTAGAGAATGCACATTTTTTGGAAAGAATTAAGGAAATGTTTTATTTCGAAATAGAAAATTTGAGAATAAGAATTCTAAAAGGTGCTTCAGCCTTGTATTGTATATAATATGAAGACTTAAAAGAATTTTGTATGTTTTTATTACTTTAATCATTGTTCTTTTAAAGAAAAAAAGCCTGCCATTTTTATATGTTTATGCTTTTTTGGGTTGGAAAAG
Organism: Notothenia rossii; assembly: GCF_949606895.1. Lineage (NCBI taxonomy): Eukaryota > Metazoa > Chordata > Actinopteri > Perciformes > Nototheniidae > Notothenia > Notothenia rossii. Next base: position 16,123,513 of record NC_136904.1, read on the forward strand.
AAAGCCTTGCTTTTAGTGTTTGTACTGCTGCTGGCCAGAACAGCTCATTTTGAGACATTTAACAGTGAGAGAGAACAGGATATATTCCTCCTCTCACTCCTCACCCAACCACAGCGTCCGAGCTCAGCAGAGCTCACTGAGGTCTTGAGAAATGGCACCCACCTTCTCACCCCTCCCTTCACAGCAACATGTCACCCAGCATCCACTCCTCTGCTCAGCGTCACTGCTGCTGGCAGGACTAGTTAGCTAATGATGTTCTCATACTGAAACCAGATGAAACCCATAGCGACAGTTTTCTTTTTTGACTTTGGTCACTTGACATACTTGATTTTGTAAAGACATGAAGAGTCTCTTAAGCAGCCAGCTGATGAAACTGGTTATTATTGCTTTATCCTACCGTTGGACCTTTCACTCCACACTCTGACATTATATTGCATTAGAATCCAACAATATCACGGTTTGCATAATGTTTTGCCTTACAAGCCCTTATCAGCAGCCATGAGAGGACATGGTGCCAAAATTAAATAAACTGAATCATTTTGGATTGTTCATTTGTATTTGAGTTTCAACAAGGTAGCCAAACGTTCAAAACAGAATGGCCATCTTCCTCTGCAGTTGCCAACACATTTTGAAAAAAGCCTTGAAATCACACTAGAATAAAACTTGATCAAATATAAAGGTGTATTTAGCCGTCCCCATGTACAACCTGCCCACAGTTCATCCCCGGATTCAGCCAAACGTTTTCCTGACTTCCTCCAATTAAAAGCATTGATCATTGTTTTGAATTTAAAACGCTGCACAAGCTATTGTGGTGGGAAAGTTGGTGTCAGAATGGGGGCATTCAATACTTCAAAGTAAATCTTGATTCACCTTTTCAAATGTGCAAAATAATTAATTTATAAAGACAAAAGCAAAGCCACCCCTACATACAGCATATTAAATACAAGTGCCTCAAGAAGTTGGGAGCATGTGAATGAGTTGCAGTCCACATGATGTTAATTCTACACATAACACCAGAGATCAGGGACTTTACATTGAAGTGTCTACTGTACGTCTCACACCTTTCCAATATGTGCATGCCAAGAACAAACACAGAATCTTAACGCATCTCCGAGAATTCAATCATGACACCTTTTATAAATGAGGCCCATGCCATTCGAGGGGATCAGGTTGATACAGAATGTAGTCTGTCATTTTTACAGTGCAGAAGAGGCACGCTGAGGAGAGCTGCCAACGACCCCCACCCCCCCGCCTCCCTGTCTCCAGCCCACGCACGCCCATGCAATAGCCCCATTACTCAGTGGAGGATGTCTAGATGCTGTGAAATCCTGTTTTTAAAATGTACTTGTTTGAATTCATTGTAATGTAATATATTCTTTGTTGAATGTAGTAATTAGGTATTTATGAATATATGGCTGTGATTTCAGACAAAAAAGAAATAAAATATTTCTAAAATGTTAAATATCAACCCTTGTCCATTTGTGGGTGCTACACATGTCAATGGCTTTGGGATGAAACTGTTGAATCTATCGGCTTCCTTCCATCCCACAAAACATCTATTTTAGAAATTATTCTTTTGTTGCACTTCACTTAGGGTAAAGGACAAATTCCCTTTATGTTCAACTTAAATCCTACACTACTAAGTAGCCATTTATTTTTGTTCTTCTCCGACAAACAAGAGCATCTAGTAACGTTCATTTAATTTCTATATAACATGACCAAAACATGAAACATTTCTGTAGATTGACTTCTTCAAATATCTGTTTTAGTCCAGGAATAAAATGCTATACCCTAGAACTCTACACAAATACATTTATTTTGACATTAACTGACATATAAAACAATGGTGGCAGTTTTAAACTACAGCGAGCATCCTTAATTAAATTAAATATGCACATAATTCAAACAGAAGATACATATAAAGCCTAGATGCTTTTCATTTGTACAGAGTAATGCTTGTCTCACACAACAAATAAAAGCAAGTCAAATTCAGTTGCCATCAAGAGGTCATTGATAGATATCTTTGAATTACATTTCTGAGAAAAAGAGTCTTTAGCGTAATGAAGGGCCGGGTGAGAAAGAACAATCTGTAGGTGGAGACTTGAGATCATGGGACAACCTGTGCAGCAGGCTTTGAATTCTGAGTTTAAAAGTCAGCGAACTGTCCCTTACTGGACCCAGGGTGCTGATTGGAGCGAAGCTTGTACAAGCAGTTGAGAGAGTCGAGCAGGAAGGCGCGTATGGTGTTGATCTCCATCAGGGTCAGGTTGTCCAGCTGTAGAGGGGAGGGGCCAGAGTTACAAAGGACACATGCTTTTAACAAGCGTAAATAATATTCTTTCTTTAATAACTGCTGTGAATCCTTAAGCTCATATTTGCTGGATCTTACTATGACAGGGAAAAGGGAAGCAGTAGGGCCACAAGATGAGGGGATAAAAAGATCATCTCAAGACACTGACTGTTAATCCTGTTATTAAGAAACAATTACAGCACTCCAAGGTTCGCATTCCCTAATGAATGTTCACAGATTTTCACTACTTAAAGATGCCCTTTAGAGCAGAAACATAATTCCACTGCTCACAATATTCTTGAATTCAACACATTCTACAGTGGCCATTCAAATGAGATTGTAAATGCGTAGCCATGTTACAATTTCATGTTTATTTTTGTTAATTACTCATAATATAAAATAACTTTCCATCCAAATGTTTTTATCAATTGTTTGATATTTTGTTTCAGCTTTACAATATCATATTAACAGTTTGTGTAAACAAAAGGCTCAGCGTGGGACTCTTCATGATGTACCTTGGCATGCGCCTCCAGCTGACTGATGAAGCTGTCGGCGGAGAGGCGGAGTTTGGCAATACGCGTGTCCCAGATGTCTTTGACCAGCGTGCGGATCTCATCCGCTTTAGGGATGTTGTCAGACGCACTGCAGAAACACATAAACCTTCATGTAAGGCTTAGAGTGCCACATACACAGACAATAAGGGAGCATGTAAAGCACGTTAGTTTAAATACCATAAGAATGGGGATTATTATAAAAAGACTCACAAGTTCAGAAGCAGTTTGGTCAGCTCCATGTAGTACGGACTGGGAACAGGCGTAAAGGTGTCCTCTTTCCTCTCAAGATCTCGCATCTCCTCCAGTTTATCTGCACAATATCAGGAAAGTCAAAAACAATCATTGTATGTGCCGAACTGTCAGATGGAAGAAATCAGTATAAATGTCAAAATATGAATTAGTGCCGTCCTATTTCCAGTATTTTCAGCAACTGAATCATATAGGAAAGGTTAGGAGAACTGAAATGTATAGTTTACTTTTCTTGAGTTAATGAATGAATTGTTTAAAACTAGTTATCCTTTACAGCTAAAGCCTGATTTTTTTTCATTCTTTAGACCTTCATTGTTGTCCGAAATACAATTATAGAACACACCAACCTATGATGAACACTATAAAAAGGCGTTAAAGTTCTTATTTCCACATATTAATGGAAATAACAAGGACTGATGCAACAATGATGAACATGGATGGAGCCTTGGATTTCAATGTTAAGATTACTTTAAGTAATTAGTTGTGACAAATTGGTGCATTATGTACATTTGATCCCAGAATTAAGTCACCTTTCCATTGTTTCTATTTTGAAGTAGTCAGTTATTCCTGCAGCTTGTACATACAGTATATATATTAAAGATGGGTATGCATTGTATATCTTACCAACATCCATCCACGCAGGAGGAACAATTCTACATTTCTGTCTTTGTTTCAAGTTTAGGGCCAGCCAGACGGGAACATCGACAGGCAGTCCGGGGTTGAAGGGACCCAGGTCGCCCTGAGGATACAAACAGGAAGGAAAACTGACTCCCATTCTTTTGATCACATAATCAGTAGCGTTGCATAGATATGGCAAGTCAATTTCGCTTTTATTCATTTCTGGAGGATATCAAAAAACAATTCTTACTAGTAATAATGTTTATTTCTAATACCAAAAATTGAATTTGAACTAGTTCGAATGCAAATTCCCGATATCAGAAATTAAATTGTAACTTGTTGTAATGTGTATTTCTGATATCAGAAATGCGATTTTAACTAGTGAGATTTGCATCGTTTTTCTCATTCATTTCAATGGGAGTTGGCATTTGAACTAGTTCAAATGCTAATTTCTGATATCATTAATTCAATTGTTACTAGTTACAATTAAACTAGTAAAAATACCAATTTCTGAAATGAAGAATTCCATTTCAACTAGTCTAAATGCCAACTGTTTATATCAGAAATACAATTTGAACTTCAAAATCAAAATCCTTTTTTGTTACAGGAATTCAACTGTAACTAGTAATAAATGAATTATAACTAGTAACAATTGAATTCCTGATATCAAAAAAATGATTTGACCCTCCAGAAATGAATAAAAGCTAAATCGGCTTGCCACAACGTTACGGGCTTCACGTAACAGAGAAGCGACCAGGCGCGCCGGATTCATTTTAGAATTGGGGGGGGGCCAAAAAAAGTGCGTGTGTATGGCCCAATCCCAAACTATGCCCTAGACACTCCCCCTCCGTGACGGAGTGAACTCCGTGGAGTGACACATGAGGCTCCCTCCTGTCAGATGGAGGGAGTAAATACAGCGGCAAGCTTTGGGACAAACTCCCCTCTCTCCGGCAGAAACAGGAAATGCCGTAACGGCTACAACGGTTTCAAATCAGCATCTCTTTGACAAAAAATGTAAATGAATAACTCAAATAAAACTCCAAACATCTTTAATTGTGTTACTTTTTTGTAAAGCTCTTAGTTTTAAACCTGATGTTTATAAGCTTCTTAGTGTTTGCAACAGTCTGTAAATATACACAATTTTATAATAAAATGCACACATTCACCTTTTTCTAGACTAAACACAGGTATGATCCTAAGTAAAAAAAAAATGAGGTTATCATGAGGTTGTTAACATCGCAATTTATCACTATCGTTTAGTGGTTTTGCAAAGAATTAACCACTCTGTTTTTGTACCATTCTGCGTTGAAGTACCTTCTCTTTGCCCAAATAATCTACTAGCGGTCTCCTTTTTTCTGATAGTTAGCTGTACAGCTTTAACCGCCTCAATGTCCCGACAGCAAACCTCCATGCAGTTGGAACCAGCCTGTTTCGGTTCAACAACGGCGGCGGTGGGGTCGGCGGCGGTTTTGACAGTTTCTGCGGCCGCATACTAGAGCTGCTGCTTTTGGGTTCATCTGGCTTCGCTGTTTGAAGAAGGTCCAGCCTCCGGAGATGTGGTAGTCAGGGATGTGATCTTCCAGTTGTTAAATTTAAGTTTAGATTGACCGTATTTAGTTTTCTTCTGCGCTGGTTCTTCTGACATGTTTGCAAGTGTATATATTCTTTATATCTCTAGGTTAACGGCTGACACACACAGCAGAACAACGTAACAAATAAAGTAAACAACGTAACAAATAAACAAATCTAAGCTTTTTTATTGGTTGTAATTTACATGGATACATTTGAATGGTGTGACAATGTCCTATTTGATTGGGTTAAAATGTACATATTCTTCCCGTTATGTCTGCCTGCTTTATTTTACCTAATGCAAAGTGACCTGCTCCATCGAAATCGTTCGCATTGACCCGAAGACACATTTTGATTCCTAGCTTTCTAATGAGATCAGGATTGTTTTTGTACTCCAAATATTAAGCAAAATATGTCACATTATATAATGACTGTTACAGAGTCATCGTTTTGAGAAAAAGGCCTTTAAAGTGTTTCTCTTCTCTGGAATAAATCGATCTGATTGATTATTAGCGGAGCAAATGATCAAAAATACTACGGAGGGAAGATATTTTCGTTTGGATTACTGCACTCACAGGAAACACCGGCTGTTGTTATGCCTGTTGTGACGTTAAATTACTCAGTTCTCCGCTTGTAATTATGCCATTACAAACTTCAAACCTGTATTTATCATCTGCATTTGCCGAAACAAGTTTAATATTCTGAAAGCCAAGACTTTGTTTATTTGAAATCAGATGAAAACGAACTGTAACGGACCCTGCCGTGTTATCTATGATTACTATGCCTTACATTCATAATTTCAGCGGGAGGGAGGGGGAGCGGCGCTGCGGAAGAGCAGAGTGGCCAGTGAGAGGCGAGCTGTGGTCTTCCCTTTAGAAGCTTAAAAAATGCGTGTAGCTAATGAGATTGAATATATATAACAATACAAAATAACAAAATATACACAGCTAGATCAGATCGCGTTTTAGATGCGACTTTAGAGTAGAGGGGAATTATTGAAACGGGATTTGTACAGTGTTCCGCGCCGCGTGTATATACGTGTGTGTTTGTGTATTTTTGCGTTTGTGTGTATTGTGTTTGTTTCCCGGGGAAAAGACTCACGAGAAACACCGGCTGTTGTTATGCCTGCAGTGACGTTAAATTACTCCGTTCTCCGCTTGTAATTATGCCGTTACAAGCTTCAAAGTTGTAGGCCTATTTATCATCTGAATTTGCCGAAACAAGTTTAATGTACTGAAAGCCAAGACTTTGCTTATTTGAAATCAGATAAAAACAAACTGTAACGGACCCTGCCGTGTTATCTATGATTACTATACACCTTACATTCATAATTTCAGCGGGAGGGAGGGGGAGCGGCGCTGAGGAACAGCAGAGTGGCGAGTGAGAGCTGTCATCTTCCCTTTACAATCTTCAAACATGCCTGAAGCTAGTGAGACTGAATATAACAATCAAAAATAACAAAATGTACACAGCTAGATCAGATCGCGTTTTAGATGCGACTTTAGAGTAGAGGGGAATTATTGAAACGGGATTTGTACAGTTTTCCGCGGCATCTGCTGCTGCGAAAATGTGGGGCAGGGCTGAAAAGTGGGGGGGCCAATGGCCCCCTGGCCCCCCTGCTTCCGGCGCCCTTGGAAGCGACCCGGTCTGAATCCCCAAATGTGTGACAATTCAACATCAGACTGAGAGGTTTGACACATGCTAACCTTAACTATTGAGTTCATGTAACTAAAGGTATGCAAGTTATCAGTATCCGGCTAAACTCAAACTCTTTAAATTAACCCCTAACCCAACAGAAAACAGTCCATTGTAACCTTGTAAACAACGCATCGACAAAGTTATTGACTTACTTACCCCGATCAAATAGATCTTGTCTAAACTGAAATTTGGGATAATCTTCACCGTCTCCTTCTCGGCGAGGAACTCTACCTCCGAGGCATCCATAGCTGTCAGGTTGGCAAGATAATTTGTATTTCAAACTCTTTCACCCTCACATCTACTCTTCTTCTTGTTTTCCCGCGCTGCAGCCTGTCTAAAAAAAACACGGAGGATGTGACTGCTACGTCACTACCGGCGACGTCGTGTTGCACAGTGAGGACGTTGTACCGTTACTGAACTTTAATCACTTGTATTTATTGTTATGTAATTCCCCGCATTTGGCAAATCATAATGTTGAGAAAAAAACGTATTTATAAAGGCTGTTTGTTGGTGCATTATACCCGGCTGGAAATGACGACACTGACCATTCCTTTAGTTTTTACGTTATCTGCGCCGGAAGTAAGACGCGGATCACGTGCCAGCCACGACAGTTACAGAAAAGCACCAGTAGATGGCAATATTTACCCTGATTTCACAATTTCCCTTTAGAAAAGTTACATAAAATGGATTTTAAAGTCCTGCACACAAATATTATCAGTTGGCCTTAAACCTTGGGAAGGTGTAAGAAGTAAATATTCTCACTGCTTAAAAAAAAGACAAAACAAGTCAATGTCAGTGGTGTACTGTTATAAGACGTTTTTTGATTAATATTAGGCTACGTTACAATGATGCAATAGTGTGTATGTTGCATTGTATGATGATTGTATAGCCGTAGATGGTGATCATATGTTTATAGCAATACTGTCCTTTGAAAACTACGTTTCTATCAAATCGACTTTGTGATGACGCGTTTTACTCAGGATTATTAGTAGTTTATTTAGTTAAAGAAAACAGGATAATCTTTTTAAACCATACAGATACACCTTATCCTTCAGTTGAATCTGAAGCATTCAAATGTATCAACTTTGGAGGGAAGTGATGTCCACTCTTAAATTAGTACATGTACTGTATCTCATTTTTGCACTTAAGAAAAATAAGCCTACTTCAACACATGAATAATTAGTTTATGCAGTATCTTCCTTAGACATCAGAGAACATTTTTATTTTAGATTTGTAATAAATATCTTTGATTGTTAAAATGTTGCTTACTATATTTGTATCGTAAACAATAATGAAAGAAATACATGTTCAATGTTAACATAAGTATTGTTCTGACACTTAGTGTTATTGATGTGAATCTGACACCTTTGTAAAGGTGTGGTTGTTCCACAAGGTGGAGCCATGCAGAGAAGAGTTGTTTCTAAATATACTTCTAATGGTGCATTTTTTGTTTTATAAATTCTAACAAATGATAGGCAGTTAGGGAGTGTCAAAATCACATCCTTAATTAAATGAACCCCCTCCTACACAAAATTATTTATTATACAGGTTTTGAGCAGATAACATACTCCTCACCAAATGCTTTTTTGAAGCAATTTATAAAATCCTTAAGTTTTTTTTAGCAAAAAGCTAGAGCCCTGGAGCTGGTGATTTAACAAATATGTTTATCAAACTTACAGTCAAAAGGCAACAGTAAAAAACACCTCAGACAATAATCTACTAAATGACATGAGTCCGACAAAGATTTGGTTCCCAAATGCTGTTTAATTTTACATTCGGTTCATAAAACATTGTAGAAAATGTGTCATCCACACAATAAGTTATTAGCACTTACTAAATAATTCTTATCTCAAATACAAAGGTAGTTCTCTATCCTCAAATTAAGTATTCAAATGTTACATTACTTACTATATATTACAATTTAGAGGGGGCAGTTAAGTATTAAAGACTATTACGCAATTCTTACAACTGATACCCAACCTAAAACATCATTCACACAATCCTGTGATCTGATCCATCCTATTGCATTTCTGAAAACAATCCAAATCCAATGTGTGCACTATCCAGAATGACATTCTGAAGAGCACCAGCGACAAGAAAAGGACACAGAAAGTATTTGTGGAAGATTGAATAATTTAAAAGTCAAACCTTTGGAGTTAATCATCACATTAATATTGCTGGTGGATCCAGAGAATGACTCAAGTTGGTAATAGACACACAGTCAGAAAAGACATCACTTTTTTAAATCCTGTCTTTTCAGTTCATCTTTATATTCATTTATTTATTAATCATCTTAAATAAACAACCCCAAACTTCTTCAGACCATATTTCTGTGTGAATGAAGTTCCAGGGTTAAAGATAAACTAAACATTTAATAACACAGCATCTATCATATCTCAGTAGTACAATCATCTCCTTACATTTTTACTAATAATGTTTTAATAATTTAAGACTTGATCTCTATATGGCTATTGGTTTTACAATTTAAGAAGAAAAATGTATCAAATAATTTAGAATTTAACTTGCACACAACTATGAATAAACACAAACCATTGCAGAAAAAAACAAAATGGCCTTCATCACAATGGTATCCCCTTGTGAATGTGGACGCAGGCCAACAGTGCACATATGGCGCTTGGCCTTGAGAGATTTGGGCCGTACCGGTCAGTGCTCTGCAAGGTCCTCTCAGTACGAGGGGCTTTTAATGGAACAAAGACCATGTTTCCAGCATTTTTGTACTCCTGCGCTACACAATAGGTAGCATCATGCATGCTGTAACGGCAGCAATAGTTGTCTGCATGTCCAAGGTGCTGCGGACTGATTCTCTTAGCACAGATCCAGGACAGCCTTGTTGATCACAGGGTTGGTCCAGTCGTTCCTCAGATCATCCAAGTGATTGTCAAAGTCAATCAAGTTCTCGTAGGATCTGCCCTCCAACAGAGAAGACGTGATCTTCTGTGCTTCGTTCCAGTCCTCAAAACAGTCACTGGAAGACAAAATCATCATTTAGGCAATTAACACCCTAAACATTTCTAGACAATGTACATGTTTGCTATTTAGTGAGATAACACAGTAGAGCCTGAATGCCAGAAGCTGTGGTTAAGGATGCATAAACACTACGGTTTCATTCAAACAAATGTAAACAGAGAGACACTCACTAAGTTACTTCTCTGCTTTTCCACTTGTGTTCATGATGGTCATAGATAAGCACAATGGGCTCAAAACAGCTCATTGTTAATCTACTGGTGTCCAGCTGAAGGAAAAAAACAGAAAATTACAAGGAAGTTAGAGCCCTTCAGACCTGTTCGGTATATCTTTACAGAACCAAACAAGTGTGTTGCAGGTTTAAGATGAAAACATAAAAATCTCCAATATTTCAGATCTGCAAGTCCATTTTTATATCGATACGATATATATACACCCATAGCGACTTAAAACCAGTGGTTGCCTGGAAGAACACATGTGTTAAACAAAAATGCACCACATGCTTTGAAAATTCAGGAAGTCAGTAGTTAAAGGTGGGGTAGGTAATTTTGGGGAAACAAGCTCGAGTGCGCTAGAATTTGAAAATACACAGCCGGGAAAAATCTGCCACTTCCTTACAGAGCCCCTCCTCCAACACACACGAACGCGCACATGACCAATGAGGGCACGAGATTGTTTGTGCATAGATGGAAGGCTGACAGGCAGGTAGGCCATCCAGTTTGATTGGTCGTGCTTTTTACAGTACTACGGCTTCCACAGATGACATTTTTTTATGTATTTATTGTCAAAGCACTTTAGATATTCATTGCTATCGGGATGTTAAGAGCATTCCATGCTGGAATATAACAAAAAGTGTATCTCGAGACGGTTTCTCAAACTTACCTACCCTACCTTTAAGCATTTACAGATTCCATCAACAGCAGCTGAAATCAATAACTTTTACCATAACAATTGCTGCTTCATGGAAGTTTTCAGAGATCCTTGCAGCCACTTTTTCTGCAAATTGGTTAGGTCTGCAAGAGAAAGGACCAACAATTTAATGCATTAAAGTCCAAATAAGCTTGATACACAGTTCATAGCTGGTTGTTTAGCAGCGGGTGTGCATTTTGTTTTCTGTACCTTGAATCCTTTGTGCGTTCATTGGCTTGATAATATCCAGCGATGATGTAATTATTTTCTTTACACCAAGTATCAATCTAAAAAAGTAGCAGGAGTCATGGAGGCAACATGTAAAGAAAGGACAGTAGAGATCAGAACACATTTATTTTCAATAAAATAAAAAACTAGACATGTAATTAAGCCTGTATTGTCTACTTTATAAGGGATACATAGGTAAAACAACATGTCATTTAGAGCAGTAATATGGTATATGTTGTCTTTTATAAGGGATTCTCTGAACAGTATGTTCTAGCAATCTAGCTCATCTAGTATGTGCCTTTAACCAGTTACTCATTATATCCACAATAACAATATTCATGCTATGAAAAATGTTATGTAAATATTTTGTGAAAATGTAGTCAGTCCAAAGAGATGCAGTGATATACTGTATTGATCCCAGATTGGTAAATTATTTAGTTGCAGAATCAGCCGAAATACATTTGATAGATGTAGCTTGTGAAGTTAAGATTAGATTAGAACTTTATTCTCTAGTGCAAGTACTGAGACAACGAAATGTAGTTTATATCTAACCAGAAGTGCAAAACATCAGAAAGGGCAAGTATAACACATATGTATACATGACTATAAATAAACTGAATGCATTTACTTGTTACAATATGAATACTATAAGGAGGTATAAACATTATTTAACAGGAGCATAGAAATTGGAAAAACAATAAATTAGGAATAAATATAGTTGAATGTATACCTCTATAATGTGACTTACCAGCGTTAAAGCTACTTCTAGCATGGGGGCCAGAGCCAGAGAGCCGTGAAACAGCGGCACACAGTCCACACACAGGACAGGTTCACTGTGGCTCTCTTTCTTTTTCTCCTTCGTCTTTTCTGCCACCAGCAATCCATTCACGGCAAAGTGAGGATACTTGGCAGCATGTAAGAGCATTTTACAGTAAGCCTGGCTGGTCAGTTGAATAGGCATTTTCTTTAAAAAAACGAAAAAACCGGTACAAAAAATAAACAGACCCTGAGGGAACTTGAGTGGCTACACGATGAGCGACTGCTGCCTGCTAGCTAGAAAAAGTAGATATCTACCTCAGCACTCACCTTACAATCAGAATATATTGTTACCGCTATGCTTTCTGACACCAACGTGTACGCTTTACAAGTAGCAAAAATCACAATTGTCTTTTTTTCCCTAAACGAATTAGTCACTGTCAGGAAATATATCCATAAGAGCTAATCTCACTGCCACCGTCCACTCGTTTCTGCAGCACCGGTGGTGCCGTAAATCAGAATGGATATGACGTAAAACTGGCCTTTTTTATTTATTCAAGAACATATATGAACCTCATATATTTTGTATATAAAGAAGTTGAAATCAGGGGTAGACATTTAAAGTAATACAAATATTACAGAAAATAAAGAAAGAATAAAAAGAAAGAAAAACTTTCCTTGTTTCACCTTCTCATGAACGCTTGGCTTACGTCTTTCCGGCTGTCACAATCATACTTCCTTTTAGCCCATCGGCGGACGTGATCAAGGAAGAGACAGCAGGTCGTATTTTTTTTTTCAACAACATCCTTCTAAATATATCGAAAAACATCACATCTTACCATTTAAATACATTGTAGCATTCACTGTATTCTAGGTGTAGGTAATTTCCTAAGATAACTGGGCAATTTTAACCGCAATAATCAATTGTGTACGAGTGACTTTGTCAGAGGAGATCGGAGCTAGGACCTGCTAACTGAAGGGCTAGCTTTCGTAAGCTTATGGCATCTTTGTTTGTAAATGCTGGTGATGCTCAAACTAAGGTAAGATAGAACTGTGGTCAGCTACAGGATTATATATATAAGCGGTTAAATGTTGAAATGTACAGCATTAGCTTTAATGACTTATTTCCATTATTATCGATTATCCGTTGCTAGCGTTATGACCTTGTGTTTGCAGCTAAAGCTAAGAACAGCTTAGCTTTCCGGACTAACGTCAGCTAACCTTTTTCATTTCATTTCATTTTTAATTGTTCCGTTCATGGAATGCAAAACTTAATGTATAATAATTGTTAACAAAACATGTCTCTATAAACACACCATTGAGCGAAAAGGAGCAGGGAGATGACATCGTATATTACCTGCCCTTTTCTAAAAAAAAAAATAGAAATAGATGTTCTGTCCTTCATATTTCTTTTTCACAGACAAACGTATTCACAGCCAAACATAACAGTATCTTAGGATAATAAGAGAAACACAAACAAATACCTATATCCTGCTTGACGGTTAAAGGAAACCGAAACCTTTGGTTTGGATACACACACTCAACAAAAATTAAGGGTTTTTTGTATTTCGGTTTACATTCTTTGTTAATGTTGTTTATTTTAGCCACGTCACTTCCAATTATTTAAATGAAACACCAATAGCTGGACTTCGTAATATAGTTTAGATTAGCTACAAAACAATAGTTTCTGAAGTATCCTAACACCTGCAAAGTGCAGATTAACATTATTATTTATAATTTTGATATCGTATAAGTGTTGCCCAGAAGAAACAGGATAATTTGACAGAATATTTTAAAACCATTGATAAAAGATCACACGGATTTTGAGGAGGATGAGTTTTATTGTATGTTTGCTAATGTCTTTCATATGATCTTTCCCACAGAATGCTGGCCACCAGAGCCCTTCGCCTTCTTGGCAAACGTGCCATTTCCACATCCGTATGTGTGCGTGGAGGACATGGTAAGTGTGACATTAAATGACATGAAGTGTTTTCTATTTTTGGAGCAATGACCTTAGATTAGGTTTGTTCCCTATGTCATTTTCTTTTAATGACTTGGACCTCCATGAACACATTTGAATAACAATGCAGAAAGGCATGTTTTTCTAAAGAACAAAATGTAAGCAGTGACCTCAAGGACCAGAACGTTTTTTTATTTCTGTGTGCAAATCATAGTCGTTTTTTTTTAACAACAAGAAAGCATTTTCACCCACAACACAATATCAATCCTGTAATGCGGTTCTGGCTGGTGAGCCTTTTATCTATACTCTCATCTACTATCTGACACCATAGCTATGTACATCTGGCTGCGCACTTAATTCAGATCAAACCTTGTAAACATATTTTACAGCCACCATAAAAGTGTTTGCCTGAAGTGCTAGTAACTTCATAGTTTCTTGTACTGTCAACTGGACGGGCAATCGTTCAAGTATTACAGATGGATATATGCAGGAATTGATATATTATTTTAAATGCATCAATTAGATAATTGCATATACCTTTTTTTTTTTTTTTTAAATCTACACTTTGCTTTCTGTAATTTGTGCGTTTAACAGCACAGTCTTACAAAAAGGTTGGCAGGTTTGAAGTCATTCAATGTTATGGAAACTTATTTATTCTTTTTCATTTCCTTCAGGTGTGGCTAAGATAGAGGCCTACACTCTCCCTGCCTACTTTGACCGGCGGGAGAACCCCCTCCCAGATATCTGCTATGTGCAGGACCTGAATGCTGAGCAGGCATCCCTGAAGGAGAAGGAGCAGGGGTCCTGGGCTGCACTCTCCAACGAGGAGAAGGTTGCATGTAAGACTAAATTGCACTGCAGCACTTTTCTTTTTTTAAGGAGCTGCTTCTTTCATTACTATTGGTTAAACTGATTTTGTTATCAGCGAATACTATCAACGGTCAAGTCACTTTTTATTTATTACAATTGTCATCATCTAGGTTTTGTGTTTCTCAATGTTCAGTGTACCGCATCAGCTTCAAGCAGAGCTTTGCTGAGATGGGCGAGGCGACGGCAGAGTGGAAATCTGTGATTGGTGGGGTGCTCTTCGTAGTGGGCTTTACTGGCCTGATTGTGCTGTGGCAGAGAAAGTATGGTATGTATGCCAACAATTGTAATGCAGTGATGTGTCTGCACATTCAAGATTTTAAATAATGAATCCTTTGTTTTCCTAATGTCATCGATGAAAACAGAAAAGCAATTATGTTGTTTAATTGTATGTGCGTGCTATGCAATTAAGGTTAACACTCTGCATTACTTGACACGTATGGTCTCTTTGCAGTGTATGGACCCGTCCCACACACTTTTGATCCCGAGTGGAAAGCAAAGGAGCTGCAAAGGATGTTGGACATGAGAATGAACCCAGTGGAGGGCTTGGCAGCCAAATGGGACTCAGAAAACAAGCAGTGGAAAAAGTAATAGACCAGAGGACCAAAACACATACTGGAAAATAATAGCATACCAACATAAAGATACAATAATACATTTATTTCTTTATCTATCAATTGTCCAATTTACCTCTGTCTGTTCGTTGTGGAAGACTTCTTCCTCTTAAGGTCGTTGTGTATTATAGAAGAAAGAATAAAAATGGTAAACTGATAAAACTTCTAATTTGTCTTCACTCTGTACCTCCTGTGTAAATAATGCTTCTCTATTAAATTGCTCTTTCATATAAAAATGGAATAGCAAAGGACTCTCCCCATTTTATTAGTTTGGTTGAGTTAATAAGCTCTTAATTGCTTTAAAAGGTTCTAGTGAGATGACAATCAGTTATGCTAGTATGTGTCAGTCATTAGCTAAATTAAAAAGTAATTGACATTTGTCATTTTGAATGAAATTCCAGTTTGTCATAAACATTTTGTATTCTTATTGGTTACCCTCTGACTTCTGTCTTAAAAAATCAGGTAGGTGACACTGGAGAGCCTTTCCCTCTGTAATGAACTTAAAACCTTGACAACACATTTTACCATGTAGTCACCTGAGGCTAATGGTAACATTAGTTAAGGTAAGCGTTTAGAAAATCAATCATAACGTGTTATTGTTATATCGATTAAGTGTAACCATGCAGGAAAAAAAATGCATTTGTTTCTGAAACAAAACCTACGCCCTTGGGTGGTGAACTTTTACATGCATGCAAAGAACCGTAGGTTAGA
This sequence comes from Notothenia rossii, assembly GCF_949606895.1. Taxonomy (NCBI): domain Eukaryota; kingdom Metazoa; phylum Chordata; class Actinopteri; order Perciformes; family Nototheniidae; genus Notothenia; species Notothenia rossii. The sequence continues at coordinate 16,139,521 of NC_136904.1, forward strand.
AACACCCTCATTACCTGTTGACGCTGTACAATTGGGTTACAATTTTTAGTGGCTTTTGTCGAATGCTTTCATCAAACTGTGGAATAGTTTGTCATGTATATCACCATGCTCTCAAAACAAGAATATAGGTAGGTGTTTAGGAATTACACGTGGGATTCCGTGTTTGCCCATTTAAAGAATAAACTACGTCACCTCCATAATTTTCCCCAGTCGGTGTTACTAAATTGCTACGTCATAGGATGTATGTCTTCCTCATGATCTGCACTTCTAAATCCCACTCTGTTGAAGGTGAAACAGGCTGTGATGTCACTTACCGGATGAACCCGCAGCTGCAGTTGTTTCACGTCAAAAACAATCCGGAAGACGGTACAGAATGACGGAACTATTGTTGGATCTAAAGCGAGGTTAAGGCTGTAATACAAATACAAGGCTACTGTGTTAAACACGTTAGTGCCATTTAATAATGTTGTGGAATAAAAGACAAACGTAGCGGTGGAAGCGAAGGATTTGCACTGTGTTATGAGTTGAAGTCACTCAGTCCAGCTTCGCGATTTGGATTCAAAGTCCTTGTTAACATATCGCAGCAGATCTATATATTAAAGTGTTAGCTCATCGAAGACCGATTCGGAGTCAACATGGGAAATGGAATGAATAAGGTAGGCTTTGGCTATTTATAATGCATGTTGTAGTAGTCATGGGCTTCTTAATGGTAAACTCAGCACAGCTGAGGAAAATGCGTGCCTACCTTTTCTGTAATTGGTCAAACTATTTAATAAGTAACGTGACATTAGATAGAATGCATTTAGGATATTGGGTGCAGATAGATCGGTTTTTAAATGTTTCAATAATGTGTAAACAGCATAAACCAAGACTTCCTCTTAGCTAAGATCTGATTTTTTTTTCTAGATTTGTAATGCAATCATAAGATGCAGAGGTAAATGATTGTACTGAACACTCAGATTGTTGGTACATTAGTTTCTGGCTCCTCCTTCCAACCATCTGAAGTGCCCCAATGCAAGGCACTTATTAATCCATGCAGAGATGCTGCAACTGGGCCTGACCTCTGTCCCTCTGACCATTCATATTGTACTTATTTCAAATCAATAGATTCTTGCAACATTGTTCTTCTTGATTTCAGGTTGGCTTATGATTTACCCTTTTTGATACGTTGACATAACAAATTACTTGTCAAATGATGATGAGAAGTCATGAAACATGTAATTGATGTCTTGTGTTTTTGATATTCAATAGAACGTGATAACTTTGTATCAATATCATATGTATTTCCATTTTTAATTGGCACCAAACTGTGCAGGGTGAGTAAGTCACACATTTTAGGATATCCAGCCCTTTATTATCTTTAGACCCCTGGTGCTCCATGGTACTGCTACGACTACGTGGTACAGCAACACTCAGTGGCGGCTTGCCACTCATCACTTCGTCCAGATAATCATGCATCGTTGCTTCAGGCCTTGTATGGCTGTTCTTCCTGCTGCTTGGTCCTTAAGCCTTAAGCCTTAAATCCAATCTGGCTCAACCCTGGGAAAGTTGAGTGAAGATTTTGAAGCTTGACTGTAAAAAATATCTAACCTGAATGCAACATGTCTCTGACTTTTGCTTCACAGGTTGTTGATGGACTCTACCTCGGGAATATAAGAGGTAAGACAAACATCAGGTAACTTTATTTGATGTTTGTAAATCTGATACATACACAGTGGGGTCGGAGGCTACTGTAGAGTATCGCAACACTTTTTTTACCAAACATATATCTTTGCGCAGTATTCCTTAAAACAATATGGATCAAGATTTTTTAATTTGTAAATTTTTACTGGATAGTTTCAAATGTAAGTGCTCTGCTTACATACAGTTTAACACAAAGTTGTAACTATCAAAATTAGATATTTTTTGTCAGGAAGTTCTCTTGACAAACATAGATTTCAGATTAATTCAAATGTCTTGATGACAAAAAAAAAGTTGTTCCTTCACATAAAATAAGAATCATCAGTTATTAATAAGCATGTCCCTGGCCTGGAACAACCCCTTCCCAGCTAATGTGCCATTCACAGCTTGCTAACTTTAGCTGTTGTGATGGTGGCTTCCCATGATGGCATAAGCATAAAGACTAAAATTAGCTCAACTGACAGGAACAAGTGACCGCAGGCCTCACTGTACCGAACGTTTTTAAGCAGTAAACAGCCGACAGAGCTGCTTTTGCAACAGCTAACATTATGACATTGTTGTTATGTTTGGTTTGAAATTCAATGACATTATAGTGAAATATTTTCCTCAATCTTTTTGTCCCAGATGCTGAAAACAGGGAAAGTCTGGCTAATAATGGAATCACCCACATCCTATCTGTATACAACAATGCTAAACCCGTGTTTGAGGTTAGTGGAAAATCCATGTTGGATGGTTCAAACTATTTGTACGGTATGACTTTGCATGTAATAGTGTGATGTGTCCTGTCAACCAGCTGGGGGTGGTGATGAGTTATAGATGAAGCAAGAGAGTTATGTGCCTGAGAGTTCAAATGTGGGGTGCTGTGTGCATGTATAAACAAAAGGTATTCATCTTAGAAACTATATATAGAGTTGATATGAAGCCATTTTAATCTTGTGGAATTAGAAATGACTGAAAGTGTAGATTCTTAATTAAGGGAAGGTAAAGTCCACATTATTCAAAGTTATGTGCTGAGACTGATACTATACATGTAATCTAAGTAAAAAATGTTTTGGGCTCCAGACATAGAGCACACATTCTTGGGCTTACATGAGACAGAAAATGCAGGAGATCACCTGAAGGACCTACCTGTGAACGTATTGGTGCATTTTTACATGTAACAGTTTTTCATGTATTTTTAACAGGACAAGACTTACCTTTGTATTCAAGCTGCTGATGCCTCCAACCAGAACCTGTGAGTAAAAATGCGTGTATACACACACACACACGCACACGCACACACATACCCCATATTTTAAAAGTCGTTAACTTTGTGAACCTTTGATGAGTCATGAAGTATTATTTCAACACATTACCCTCCAGATTTCGGTCCCTGGGTGTGACAGCACCCAAACCGTTTTAATATTATATGAAATCTTTTGACAGTTTGGAAAACAAATGTAATTACATGATTCCTGTTCGTAGTTTAGGCAAGGCAAGGCAAGGCAAGTTTATTTATATAGCACTTTTCAACACAAGGCAATTCAAAGTGCTTTACAAAAAATGAAAGACATTAAGTTAATGGCATTTAAAATCAGTCATTAAAAAGAAAAGTTTAAAGACATTTACTATAGGAAATTGCCTAGTTTAGTTTAGTTTGTTGTTTGGCACAATTTAGAAATGCACAATACACAAACATAACAGAAAACAAATAATATACAGTGCAGGAAGAGGCAAAAATCCACTGGGCCTATTCAAAGCCTTCACCTGAATAATATTAAAATACACAATTTCATAGGGAACTGTGAACACAACATTTATATATTAAAAATAATATTAATTCAATAGTGATGGAAAACTATGGGAACAATAAATAAACAACAACAATTAAATCACGATTACATTACAAGAAGGGAAGGAAATGTGATTGTGGAAAGGGAATTAAGCGCACATTTAGACAACACAGTAGAGGGAAAAGTGACCAGTATCTCTTAGTTGATACAAATCCTATATTCATCTTGTGACTTTTAGCTACTTTAAATAAAAGAAACCCTTCACAATGACGTTCCTTATGTACGGTTTCTAAAGAAACATGAGCGCTAAAATATGTTTATTTTTGGTGTTTCTACGTCTGTTTGTTTCTGTGAGATAGAGATATATAAAAGGAGAGCAGAGACAGGGAACTGTGCGTCCAATGGGCCGGAGGCAGACTTGGTGTTGAAAGAGCATGAGCTGTCCCTCCACCCCTAATGAACACAATGCATTAGTCATTGCATTTCTGTTGATTTTGTTACATTATTTTGACTTCATGCTTGAGATGGGCTGAAGGCACAAAGCCGTCAATAAGAGGTTAGACATTGGGCGTCAATGAAAAAGAGAAGTCTAATTTTGTATTGCTTGCGACCCCAGTCAGTACTGGAGCTGGTGAGGGGTTGCTGTATGTTGTAATCATAGAATGGGTTTAATGCAAGCTGAAATTGGTCTTTGGTGTCAAAGGCTTTTAATATCCTGTATTAATACTCCTCAATTAAAAATTCTCAATTCTAATTTCCTGATTCAATTGTCAATCCATTTTTTTTTTTTTTTTTCGGATTAGCAGATTTAACCCTGTTGGGTCTGAGTTGGACAGTCATTGCGTTGTCCGGGTTGGAAGAGGAACTTGCTTTACTTTGTGAGAAAGAAAACAGCGCTGGGTAAAATGCAACTTAATGAGAATTGAGGTTTGGTTGGATGTTGCTGATTGGGCTGGGTTGGAGGTGTCTGACCTCCAGTGTCGCAATCAAGTGTCCTTCCCTCAGGCAACAGAGGAAGGAAACCTTAGTGACATCTGGCTGTTGGCCTCGACCACCCAAGGATTTAATAAACCCCCTCTGTCACAATCACTGGTCTGACTGGTGGGGGGGGGAGAGGCCAACTGACGCACCGCCATGCTCACCACCAGCAAGGGAGCCTCTGTGGCCTGTCGCAGTTTGAAGCTGTCTGCAAAAACTTTAACTTCCTATAAGCTGTTGTGCCTGTACTTTTGAACAGATTTCAGGATTTCGATTCATATGTATATTCATGCATTACAGTTATTGTATCAATTGGCTGCATCACTTACCACAAGAAAGAAAAAAATGAAGAAGATAAATAAAATGACAGCCCTCCGAAGACCCTTTTCAGAACAAGGAACATCTTACAAAATGTAATTTCAACCAAAGTCACAAACTTCGTCAGGGCCTCAGGAACATATATCTCTTTGATTTGCAAACATTCACTGGATGACGTGTGGCCTAATAAAGGTTAAATGTCAGTAACGGCTAATTGCAACATAAAAGCCCAACTTGGTGACCATTCCTGTCGATGTTATCGAGGTTAATGTTGAATTGAAACCCGGTGTGGGGATATAATAGCCCTCTGAATTAATACAAGTATTTAATTGAAAAGGCCTTTGGTGTTGATTTATATAGTTGCTAACATGCACATGTACCCGTTTGTGGACGGCCAGGGATTCCCCTTCTTTGTGAACATCTCATGACCAAAAGCTATGGTTTTAATGAACAGGTGTGAACTCATTTGCATCAAGTATTTCCAAAAAGGAAATGTGCATTTGTGCGAGGAGTCAGCGTCTCCACTATGGTTTTTCTTTTTTCTTAATTTGTTTTGCAATTATTTCCTATGCATATTGTGTTGTAATAATATCCAATTTCCCCGTAGCAAAGAATTGCACAAACAATGTTTGCATTTCATATATACAGCAGCTCAACAATTGTGTCTGTATTTTTCTGAAGATTGAACTCGTTAAAACCTCAAATCTTTGTCACAAGTTAATTTTCTGCATATTAAACAAGACGGCCGGAAACCTCTGTGCTAGGAAGACAGAACTAAATGCTGAGCAGACATGATTTTAAGAGGAGTTTGGATCTCGGAAAGGAGGAAAAAAGTAGTCAATCTATTTTAACCCCAGTCTGTTATTCTGTCTGCTATTGAGTAACCAGCATCTGCTCCTCAGGAGGCGCTGCTATCAGCCATGCACTTCTTGAAATGTAAAAGACCATCAGTGTTTACTGACAGTGAACAAGTGGGATATCTGAGAAGCAGTTGCACCACATTGGGGTGCTTCGTGTCCATTTGTATTTCAACATAGACTCATATCTTGTTTGAAAAGCACCCAATCACGAGTGTTCTACCATATAACAGGACTTAAATTGCTATTTCATCGACTCACTTGATCATTCGTAGGGACAGAATGAATAAAGCTGGGACCTGATGTAAATTTGCAGATGGACAAAAACAGGGCCAGTTACTTCCCTTGTCTGTCCCTACTGTCTGTGCTCTGGTCTACCACAGACTCTCAGTTTGAGCAGACCTAACCTCTGTCTCACATGACAAGCTGGAGTTGTTGAAATAAAAATCACCACTCCCTGTCATTTCATACGTGAAAATTAAGCTTAAAACAGCCCCATTCTGGGACTCCTCACTATGTTTGAGATTTACCTGCAGTTTCTGTCAAAATCAGAACAGTATCATATCATCATAGTTTCAGCAACATACTGCATGTCAGGGCCTCAACGCAGGAGTTTCAGTTCAAGGTGTCCTTTCTCATATCCTATACTGTGTAATCTATTTTTAGCTTTACAACCCTGCTCTACCTTAGCAAAACCAAGCCAGTTCCCTGATTTAATGAGCAATAGTAATAAAGTTGTTTTTCATTCAAAATTTCAGTTTCTCTTTTGTGTACTGCTAACGACAAACAGAATTGTTGCTATTTATCCGTTTTATAGTTTGTTTGCTTTTTATTTTCCAGATCACAGCATTTTAAAGAGTGCATCAGCTTCATCCATGAATGTCGCCTGAGTGGTGGATCTTGTCTCGTTCACTGGTAGGTTTTTATTTTTAAAGTTGTAAAGACTTCAAGACACATCATGTCCACTAGTGATGCTATCTTGTAGTATTTCTCAAAGGACATAACCAAAAACAATCCAAAGTAAAACAATTTAGTAGCTGTTCTGTTTTGAACCTTTGACCAGTGGCAATACAGTTAGAAAAGCAGTTGCTTAGTGACTGTGACTGAGCCGTGTGCTCTGCTGCAGCCTCGCAGGTGTGTCCCGCAGCACGACCATGGTGGTGGCCTACCTGATGACTGTCACCCCCTTCAGCTGGGAGGAGTGTCTGTCTGCAGTGAAGGCGGTTCGATCCTTTGTCGGCCCAAACTGTGGCTTCCAGGAACAACTGCAGCAGTACCAGACAACACAAGTCTCAGAGGTACACACACTGACATGGTGAAGACACGTACAAAACACAAAGACACCCAGACCCTTTTACAGTTGGCAGTGATGAAGCCAGAGTGTGTTTTAGGTTGTATTTTTAGATTACCATGTTTACAAATTAATATAGTTTTCCATTTTCAAAAAAACATTGTGTTACGTCGTGCTGTTAGAAACTCAAAACAACTTAGATATAGATTGGAAACCCATACATCCTTTGCACTCAAATGAATGCTGATGTTAACATATCAAGTGTTTACTGTTGCTCTCTTGTCATTGAACATGATGTTGTGTTGATATATGTATTGTTTTATTTTATTTTTGTATATTCATGAGATTCTCAGCTACAGCCAGAGATTTAACAGCAGCACAGAGCATCAAATAAACAAATAATATAATATTCTCGTTTAAAGTGGCTCAAAAGTCGCCCCCATTTTTGTTAATCTCTTTTTGTCAAGAGGTTTTGGAGGACTTCTTGCACTTTATAGTGGAACAGAGATTTGTGAATCTTACTTTCAACAAGGTTCATATAAATAATTGAATGGTGTTTCTAAAAAAAACCTCATTTATTCTTAATATTAACATCAGAACGTGGAGCAAGCTGTTCTAATCCTCCTCGGTGTAAAGGGGTTTTGACCTTTACTGCAAACTGTGACTTCTCACCTGTATTATATTTTGTGTTTTGTCCATTTTTTAAATCACACAATTTAAAGGGGATGTTTACAGTGGACTTATTCTTTGTGATGGGTGTGGCATTTAGCCCCATTTCTACTTTCACTGTGAGGATAAAAGCTACTTATAGTACATAATTCAAACTTTCTGGTTTGGAGCATTTCATCTTGAGCCATTTTGTCTGTAGACTCATACCATTGGTAGTATGTGTTAAATATTAACACACTGTAGGTAGGTGCTCACAGCCTTTAACATTTTGCAGCATTTTAGTTGCTTGGAGGCACGTTATTTGTAATTCCATTACAGTGGCACGGACCATTGGCTAGAGAAGGGGAACTGCAGGGTGTTTGCTTGGATTGCATTAGCTCAGTACTGCTCATCACGTGTCTAGTGTTACTGTCAGCATCTTGCAACACAACATGACTGAAAAAAAGATCATTGTTTGTAGATCTTGCATTGATTTCGAGGATTTAAGAGGAAATGGGATTTTTGTATTTGTGTTTTTCCCACATATGCCTCACATAAAAATGAAGGAATCCTTAAGAATGTAGTTATCAGATGTAAAAACATTCACTGCCACAGCATTGTATCCTGCAAATGTAATACAAATAAAAAAAGTTTGATATTGTAGTCCATCCTATGCTGAAAAGTCCTGAATGGAGTATACAAATGCCAATTAAATAATTAAAGATGACTTTAAGGCCAGAGTTACCCATTTCTAGACCTAAAGGAAGGATAAATACCATCTTCAAATAGCTGTGTGCCCTGTGAGACTTCCCAGTTAACTAGCCATCTCAAATCCACCTTTTGTCTAATTTTGAGGTTATGTCTCGAGCTCTAACAGAACAAATTCCACCTTTTGGGCGCGCTACCTGATTGTATCAAGGATTCAGATGTTGAAGACTTGAAACAGACTTTGAAGTTGATAACAAACTCATTTTCATTTTCAAGATGACACAATTGAAGTTAGCGTTATATTGTGGCTGATATCAGTGTGCTTACTGATGCTAATCTTAATACTGTGCCTTTAATGATTCATTTGTCAGTGCTATACTGGTTGAGGTTTTTGAGTTGAAGAGAATACTACATTTATGGAGATGATTGTTTTACCCTCAGTGACTTTCACTTCATTGTATTTTTTAAATATTATGGTATTGCACAAATACAAATAATTTCCTAAACATTATTTGTTAAATTTCAATTCCTATTTTATTTTTTAACCATTTGCTTTCAACCAGCATTGAAACTCTTTACTGTAAAAGAAGACTGCATCAATTAATACAAACTAAGTCTGACTTCTAGTGAAAATACATCTCAAATCATCTTTAACTGTACAAAATAATTATACTGCTAAAGCATCTCTTTAAAAAAATCCTCTCTAACTAAACCATCGGAAGTCGGAAGTGATCTTTGAACTTCTGATCAGACCAAGCGACCAATACACTTTTTGAACCCTTAAAACAAACTGAAAAGGCAAATGGCACTCAGTTTCATGAAGGGAGTTTAATGAAATAGTTTTTGCTCTAGGGTTGAAGTCATCTAATATGTTTCTGGAAAGATTAAGACATGCCAACATGAACATTTAGTATATTGGGAGTAGTTCCGTATTTCAAATAAACTTTTTTTTTGCGTTTCGTTCACTGTATTAAGGGCTTTTGGACAGAGTTCATGCTCACAAAACTGGCAAGGTCTCTAAGTATAAACGATACGGTGTTGCCTAATGTAATGTTACATGAATAACCAAAACTAGAGAAATACAGTTACTTTGATCTTGGTGTCTTTTTTTTAAGAAAACTGATGTAGAAATGGAAATCCGATCAGGTTAATTCAGTGCTTATGAAAGAAAATATATGAGACTTCAATGCAAAGATATGCCAGACATGAAGCAAAGAATATATACAATTTCAGATTGGATTCGCTGTTTGAAGACACTGTATGTCTGAATGAGGTACCACTCGTCAAAGATCTCCTTGGATGTTTGTGTTGTTTGTGTAGATTAAGGTGAGGAAGTAAGCTGAGGAGACGGAGTACATTTCTTGTGCCTGTCGAAGCCACTACAAATATGCATAAACTGTATTGTCTGCTCGGTATTTGTAAGATGTCATTGGATCTTAACACATGGACATTTACTCAGTTACTTCTTTGTCTTTGTCCTCTTGTCCCCAGTACCGATCGTGGTTGCACTCTAGTTTCGATCCCTGTCCTTTTAATGACCAGGATCAGGTGGGGGCCCTGCTGAGTCAGTACACGGAGCAACAGGAGAGCCAGCGCAGAAGAGCAGACAGCCGCAGGTTAAATCAAGGTGTCTCTGCTCTACCGTCCAACCCTGGGGATCCACAAGCCAGCAGCTGAGAAACGGGCGTCCAATCATGCTGAAGCCAGCTAATGCTGCCTGTAACTGGCAGTAGTTATTATTCTGTACTCAATTCCAAATCAACCATCTCCTCAACTCTGAAAACATAGGATACAAATAAATAATACCCTTTAAAGCAAGACTTTCATATTTTATTTGCATCTGTTTCATATTTTTTTATAAATGGAGGTTGATTTAGAATTGGGCTACAGAATCTAATCCACTACCAGAACCTCCCATTGCTCCCTTAACTGAGTACAGCCAAAACCAGAGTATTGATGCCTTACTCTTAACACTTCAGCACCTTAGCCATGATGAATGAAGTACACAGCTGCAATGTTCAGCTCAGAAGCCTTAAAGGAGTGTCTGATTATTGCAGTCTTAAAGGAACATTTTGTCTTCAATAATGCGGATGTCTAGACTGCGTGTTGGACAATGAAATCCACAAATCTACAACTAATTTGTGAATTTGTTTGTGCACAATATTTTGAGCAGTTATTAAGATTAATACCACTTTGCAGTTACGGCTTACTCTTTGATCAACACTGAAGTTAGGGATGTTGCTTGGTGGGTTCGAATGCCTGTCAAATATGTGAACACCATTTACATTGCTTATACTAGTAAAATACAGTCACAATGTCTTTAGAAAATACACTTGCCACTTAAAAATGTTTTGACAACAATAAATATATTCCTGTAGCACATCACTGCCCGTGTAGAAAACAGCATTTGTTTCCACACAGTTGAATACTCTGCAACTCATTCCGACTGTAACACTTTTTGAATAAAAGGTCAAGCTACCAACTGAACCAATGTCTGCAACAGAATCCAGCAGCAACACTGGAAACTAATGATACAAATGCTGGGTAGCAAGGGAGGAAAAGCTTTGAGTTGGCTCTGTCATTACCCAGCCAACAAACCTGCTGCTGAGCTTTTTCTTATCAGAGAGGACAAAAGAGAACAAGTAAAACAGCCAAACCCTCTGTGGTTTGTCAACCATCTACTCATGTAAGATAAGCCACTGGCGGCATCTGTTGATCCATACTGTGCTTAAGATAATGGCCCACAACTCGGAGTAACATGTGAAGCAAGGTAAACGATTGGTAAAATGTTCCTTTAATACATAGCAGGTTGATTTGGAAGCTACACAACTACATCTCTCCAGTCCAAATTATAACATCTTCCTGATTTGACTGAAGCTCTGATATATCTTTTCATTGTGATAAAGCTGATTTATACGTCACTTGTGTTACAGATTCATGGTTACAGTTAATTGTTTTAATTGTGTATTTATGAAATTGTTGTTTATGTTTTATAATAAAAAGCAGTGACTTGACAAAAACAATGGAAATACAAATAAATCTATAATATCAACACTATGACGTGTCATGTGATTTAAAGAAATCCTGGGAAGATCATTAAGATGTTAGTATTGTTAGCTCACCTTTACATTAGCTGCTTGTATCATGAAGCTGCTTGACTACCACACCATCAAACCAATAAAAGCTTTTCTGTTATTTCGGTTTGCGTTTAAGATTTGGCTGGTTTCTGGGATTTACTCAGCAGATCATCTGCTAAAGCTTTCTTCAGCACAAGACACTGAATGTGCAGCTTCATGAACGTAAACAGTGTTTTTACTCACTTGAAATTCTCATTAAAATAATACAGGCTTACACCCTTTTTTGTTAATTGTTAAAAGTTCATGGTATCAAACATGAGATATGAAAACAAAATACAATTATGTTGGCATAACCATCAATAAGATATGTACTTTAAAATGTAATTACATTACAAAGATCAAACTATGCATGAACTTTAAACAGTATTTAATGAAGACATTGATTTCATTTATTACACATTTCAGGATTACTTGGGAATGTAATTTAAAGGTGTATATGGCTTTATATGGCTCAGTCAAACTATTCATAATATTTACTAAAAGCCTACCAAAATCAATATCACAATATATATGTGTTCACACTTCAACATGTACTACTTGTCTTTCTATCATAAGCTTGGTGTGCTTAGCTCGACAGCGGCTCTTCTTCCTTCGCAGGCTGAGGAGGTTCAACATGGAACCTTCTACAGGTGCACCATAGAGAGTATCCTGACTGGCTGCATCACGGCCTGGTACGGCAGCTGCACCGCCCTCAATCGTATGGCTTTACAGAGGGTGGTGAAAACTGCACAGAACATCACCAGGACGGAGCTACCATCCATGGAGGACCTTTGCTCCCAGCGCCTCAGGAAGAAATCCCTCCGGATTATAAAAGACCCCCATAACCCCAGCCACACACAGTTCTGTCTGCTGCCGTCTGGGAGGCGTTACCGCAGCATCCAGACTAAAACCACCAGACTCAGAGACAGTTTCATCCCACAGGCCATAAGACTGTTAAACACCTGAACAGTTGAAACAACATCCCTAATATTCTTCTGGCTGCTACTAAAAAATATATGTATCTATTTACCTATATATCCGATTTCAATAACTTGCATATAGACTCTTATTGCACTATTTCACTATTTCACTTTTTTAAAACTATTTTTCTTTTTGTATTACTATTTACTTGCACTATATTTTCTGTTTATCTGTGCTTTGTGTTGCTCTGTTGGAGAAGCCTGTGACACAAGATTTTCATCGGCATAACTACACTGTAGCTATGTTCGTACGACTAAATAAAGAACCTTGAACCTTAAGAGACACATCAATAGCCTACTGCTGAAATCAAATCAGAAATGCTTCTTCAAGATTTTCACTTCCTGAAGTACATCAACATGCTCTCAAAAGAATCTTCCAAGGAATACAAACTCATCTGTTTCCTTGTAACACATTTCCTCTGTGATATTTTTTTATATTTCCTGTTGAAAAAGAATGATTGGGGTAAATATGATTTAGTAAGCAATCTATGGTCTGATCAGGTGTATGTTCACACGCTCTTCCCTGGCAGGAATTCCAAGTTAACACAACCGAAAGCATACATTCCGAGTAACTAAATAAAACAAAAATAAATGCTTCAAGGAAATGCAGCTGGTATGATCTGTTCCATGTGATGTTGTTATGAATTTATAAAGAATATTGTCAATACAACTAATATGATAATAGGCATATACAATAAATGAGAGTTGTTTCCTGGTGTTTTTTTTTAAATCAAATAATGATAAGATAATAGAAATACTCTTTATCTTATCAGCAAGGCCATAAGTTAGGACAATAATTACAAATTATTTTCGTTATCAATGAATCTGCTCAATATTTTCTCAATTGAAATGAAGGTAAATTGTCCTTAAACCTGAGCCGTTTTAAACTTCAAAAATATCAATTTATTTTATAAAAAAAAGAGAACCAGCAAATCTTATCTGACACGCTTAAACATAAACATGTTTGATTGCACATCCTAAAATACTATTGTATGTACACAATGTTTAAAATGTATTTGATAGTTATCAATGTATCAGCTACATCCGACCCAGGGGGATTTCACAGTGGTGCTATGAAAATATCCATTAAGAGTAAATGATTGTATGCTTTGTAAAGTTTGTATGCTTTGTCATTTTGAAGTTTGGCCATTAGTCTTTCCTTAGATAACCATGAAGATGATGATAGAATACATATAATGTGGCTTTATTACTAAGTCCACTGTTATTGCTCCTCTGACCCAAAATAAAAAAAATGTATCCGCATTTAGTATTTTCCTTTCAAGCCCACCGCCATCATATCCAGGAATGATGAAACAGGAATATGTCCCAGGGCCAGGGGACACGACACACTAACTTTTTCACACATTATCATACAGATGGGTATAGTGGGCTACTGTGTAATACCTGCAAAGGAACCTTTTCAGGTTTCTCTTTCGTACCCTACTGAGCGGGCGCTGGAGGGACGCATTACTTTGGTCTGGATCGCAGAAATCCCCCACAGCACTTAAGGTAACTTGTGACTCTCCCGGTTTATTCATCGCCCCGCGTCGCTGTAACTTTTTAGCGTGGGCAGAGACTTTACAACCATGGCTTGTGTCAGGCCATTTCTTGTAAATGCCCGCAGTTAGGAGAAAAAGACTTCCGGAATGGGCTGGTCTACTGAAGCTTCAACGCACTCATTGGTCGGAGTGAGTTAGCGTCACATCATCTCCAAGCTATTTCATTCATAACACCGAGCACAATAATACATTTCACAGACAGACGTCCATCACCATCTCAGGATATAACACACAGGGCTGACAGCTCATTAAACTGTAAGTGCTTTTTTTTACTTTTGATTTCAAAGGGTCAATGTTTTAATTTGCTTAACGATGTGTATATTAAACTCAAATAAGACTTTGTAAATAGTTATATTTGTTTACTAACTTTCATGAACATGTCCTCCTCGTTGAAGGGAACTCTCCAGAACATCCTTTCTCCAGCATGATGTCAAACACGGGAGGTCGCAGACTGAAGCAGTGGCTGGTGGAGCAGATCCAGAGCGGGCAGTACTCGGGACTGCTGTGGGAGGATGAGAGCCGCACTATGTTCCGAATTCCATGGAAACACGCGGGGAAACAGGACTACAACCAAGAAGTTGACGCATCAATTTTCAAGGTATGACTCCACTCTCATGTGGTCCCATAGACAGATAACTGTGGATGGATTTTTGGTTTTACGCACAAGGCTGCGCGTAAAATCAAAACTTCATAATACATCTTGATTGATCTTTCTAGACTTCTTCAAGTCAATTTATTTGTGACAGAATTAAAGTATTATTTATACTTTCACATTTCATTGTACACGCATGTTTATTTTAAACACAACATTACTAAACTTTCATTTTTTTTATTAAATTCATATTATTATTAACAAAGCCAAAGCCCAACAGTAACACTAATATTTAAAATCTTACATTTCTAATAAATACCTTTTGTCATTATTTTTAAACTACATTGTCTTTCTTGCTTTCTTTCTGTTTCTGTTTCTTTCATTAAAGTATTCAACTTACTAAAAGAACCTACACAAAATAATGAGTCATATTTATTTTGTCCCTCTACAGGCCTGGGCTGTGTTTAAAGGCAAGTTTAAGGAGGGGGAAAAGGCTGAACCCGCAACATGGAAGACCAGACTCCGCTGTGCTCTGAATAAAAGCCCTGACTTTGAAGAGGTGGCAGAACGGTCGCAGCTGGATATCTCTGAGCCCTATAAAGTCTACCGCATTGTGCCCGAGGAAGAGCAGAAGAGTGAGTTTGTGAACAATTGATGTCCTTAAAGCCGGTTTTGATTACTTTTAACTGACATTTGCCTTAAGGTTATCATTAGAACTGCTTTTGCAATGTTGCAGGGTAAAGTTCCTGGTATTCTCCTGCAATAATTATGAATCATGAAAAGAAGTTCCATTTTTGTATAACAAATAGAGTCTTAATGTATTCTTCTTTCACCAGATGGCAAAAGCTCAGTGATGACCATGGCAGGGACCACCAGCTCTGGTGATATAACCGACATGGACTGCAGCCCTGCAGCGATAGAGGAGCTCATTAAAGAGGTATAGGACTACCTATCTGATTAAACCATTTATTAAACCATATTCCTTATCTCTCTCTTGCACCACTAACATCGGTTGCTTGATTAACTTTGCCTTTATTGACACTCAACTTTGGTGTCACTTTCTTTTCTGTTTGCCCCACCGGGACCTGAACTTGGTCTGCGTGACTATGAAGTGTACAAAGGTGCTTTGTTGTCAGTGGCTTATAACATTGTTTTTTTGTTTTTTACAGGAGGAAAGCCAGGCCAGTAGTATCCAGGCCAGTCCAGAATATTGGTCCCAAGGCAGCATCAATGGTAAACATTTTACAATTCAACACATAATCCTCTGACTAAATGAAGACATTTGTTTTCAGTAAGTGGTGCAGTAATGTAGGCTGCAGTGCAAAGCCATATCTCTCACCTTTTTTCCCTGTCAAGTAAGACTCTTATGTCGTTAAACGCTATGCGCCCTAATGTCTTTGAACATAACCACAGTGGAAAGCACAATGACATGCCTTGTGTTTGTGGGTGCTAAATAGAGGTTCTTTGCTTGTCGGTTAAACTCTGTAATGGAAGTATTGACTAACATCCTGTTGAACAGGCTGACTAAGAGCCTATTTGCTTTTGAGTGCAAGAAAAATGTTATTTCTGATGATGCAGCAAAATTAATGACATGACAGTGTGGTCATGTCCACTGTGGTAATAAGGGCCTTGACTCAAATCTTCCTCCTGTTTTTCCCAGCTTTCCCTCTGCATCAGGACCTGTTGCCCACAGGCAATATCAGCTCAGGTATTTTTGCCATTCATTAAAGCGTATTAATAACAGTAGACCTACAGTTAGGCATTAACACAAATGGATTTATTTTGGCCCTTGCCCTCTATTAATTCACCCTGCTAACAAAATGTTTTCTACTCCAGCTTTTTCCCAGATGATTGTCAGTTTCTTCTATGGAGGAAAGCTGATGCACACGACACAAGTTACTCATCCTGAAGGCTGCCGGATCTCCCCACAACAGCACCTGGGACGTGGCGCTCTCTACAGTTCAGACAGCATGCAGAGTGTTAACTTCCCTCCTGCTGAGCTCATAGAGCATGACCGCCAGCGCCATGGCACAAGTAAGCTCCTGGGCCACCTGGAGAGAGGGGTACTTGTCCGTGCCAACCAAGAGGGCATCTTCATCAAAAGGTTGTGCCAGAGCCGGGTCTTCTGGAGTGGTCTGGCAGAAGTGGGCTCACAATACAGCCCCATGCCTTCTAAACTGGACAGGGATGCCGTAGTGAAGATCTTTGATACAGGAAAGTTTCTTGAAGGTAAGCCTTTACATTATCCGGTCATTTAAATTATATGAATCTATGCAAAACCCAAAAAACGTGTATCAATAAGTAAAGCAGAATGTTGATAGATTTATAACAAACAATCTTTTTAATGTTAAAGCCCTACAGCTTTACCAGGATGGCCAGTTTCCTGCTCCTGATCCGACAGTGACTCTGTGTTTTGGAGAGGAGCTCCATGATCTCAGCAATGCCAAGAGCAAACTGATCATTGTGCAGGTAAGACCAGTCAAGCCATAAAACGTGTCTCACTCAATTATAGTCTGATTGGCCAACACAAAGATTTTCTTTAATCTAGAAATTGGCGTATTGACAGCTTCCAAAGACTTCTAAAGAACAATTTCTGCAAATGCTGTATGTTGACAACAATAACTCATATTTCTGTCTGATCTCCCAACGGCAGATCACGGTGTTAAACTGTCAGCACCTGGTGGAGGCAGTAAACATGCGTCGCTCCCAGCCTTACTGCAATAACCCAAACCTGGACATGTCTGACAATTTGGCCAGTGATCAGATGGCTCGCATCTACCAGGACTTGTGCAGCTACAGCGGCCCCCAGAGGCCAGCCTGCTACAGGGACAACATGCCTATCACTGCCTGAACTGTGAGCAGCAACACACCGCAGAAGCTGTTTAGTGTGCACAAGACTATATGCAACATGTTGGGGACATTCCTTATTTTACTGCCACACTGACAAGGTGAATTCAGGTTGAAGCCAGTAGTTAGAGCTGCAGCTTAACATTTGGATGTTCCTAATATTTTGTATATCACTTATGTTTATATATTTTGTATTCATATATCACTGAGCAACTTCTTGTTTCCAACTTCTGCTTCTACATTTAGAGGGCTATTAGAGTTTTATAATCCAAATCAATGTAAAACTTGGCATTTATTTTCATACCTTACAAATATATCTGTAAATATTTCTCACTCTAGTATTCCTGTGGCAAAGCATATTTTTTATTTTAAGAGCCATGTTCTTTTTTGATTTTTAAGCTGAGTTGTTTTGTTTGCATAAGCAGATGATATACAATATATAGGCTGTAGGAGCGGTTGTTGCCCAGGGGGTAAATAGTAGTTTACAAAAGGGTAAGTGGTCCAATCCCCAGCCTATGCTTCCAACAGGTTATAAATACCTAGGGCAAGATGCTGGACCCCAAATAGCTCCCAAAGGCTTTGCCGTCGGTGTAGAGGTGCTTTATAAGATGCTTATGATAAATTAGATGAAATGTATCTCAATTCTTGTTGTATGGAATTTTAGATGGAATGTGGCACTGTGTTACAGATAGGTTTTACTATCACTGTTTTATAAAGTCCTTTTCTAGTAAAACTATATTTGTACTGAAATACATGTGGATTGTTTAATTTTTATCATAATAACATCGTAACAAACAGCAACTAGGGCCGAACAATGTGGATTTTACTCATGATAGACCACCTTTTAGCTCATTGACCACATATTACATATGGCTAAAATCGCCAATGGAAGTCTTTGGTACTTGAAAGGTATAAAACCCAGTAAAAATAAATACCAAACCTTTATGCATGCCAGGCAAGAAGAGTCAAAATTGAAAGACAATTCTAAGCAGATTTTTTTCTGCTTGCTTCAATGCTTGACAGACTTCTTATAACGCTTGATCGATGAACCATTAAAACCTATAACACGTTTTTAATGTCTGCACCATTATATCAAGTAGAAACTTGAGGATGTCCTATGCTTCACTTTATTTTAAATGTTCCAAGAAATAATTCCAACTCTTTATCGTAAGAAGTTGGCATTTTTAAGATGCTGATTAGAATTTGAAATGCTACTATTGTGGTTTGAACATTGCTGCATGGTTGCACACAATACACATTTCTGTGGGGTTGAAAAAGGTCAACATTGATTAAACGTCAATACAATTTCTGTAGGAAAATAAATCGGTAATTCAGGAATTGATTGGAATTTAATTTGAAACATTTAAAAAAAAGTCTTATCCTAGATGAGAAAATGATTCATTCTGAAGAAATCCAGTTTTTTGTCACAACAATAACAAAGTTGCAGTTCAGAGGTACTGTTTAAGACTCTGGTTCAGTATTGATGAAACTAAAACACTGTATGAAACTAAAAGAAGGATCTAGGCTCAATATCCCCGCTGAGTAACAGGGAAAGGAGAGTGAGACGTGACCAACTAAAGCCAAATGATTCATAATGGGACAATGACATCCCTTCTTCATCGTCTACTATGTCTCATGCAGTTGGTCATTATGACCGGGGAGAATGTCAACTCACACAAGTCTTATTGTCTTCCTTAATGATAATATTAGCAGGGAAGTGAGTACAGAGATATTTAATTGTGCATTACACACACACACACACACACACACACACACACACACACACACACACACACACACACACACACACACACACACACACACACACACACACACACACACACACACACACACACACACACACACACACACACACACGCTTGAATAGGGAAGAGGGAACACAGCCAGGCTCAATTCACAGACCTACTCCCTACGCCCGAATACCTGAAGGTTAAAATAATAAAATACATTTATAAACAGAAAAGCAAAAGTGAAAAAACTAATTAAATAAAAATGTATACAACCATACAAATAAAATAACAGATAGGTCGAAAATAATACTACCTGAAGCATCATTTGATAAATGAATTATATGTAAATAAAACTTGGGACTACCCAACTAGAAGTTTTTTGTCCTAAAAACATTCTGAGAATGTTACCATTCACTGTTCTAGGAAGTCTTCCTTTTTTTTTTTTTATACGACCAGCAGCTAGTACAAGTCACTGTCGGTGTCACATGTACTGGAGGGGACCCAGAATCAGACTCGGAATCAGCTGGTGAAAGTAACATTGTTTATTAGAAAAGGGGAGCTGTGAGAGGAGGTCGGTCATGGCGGCAGTGGGAAACAGTTGTTCCAGGGTGGGTAGAGAGGCCTGGCTGGTCTTGGGAGTGTGGAAGGCCTTGGATTCCTCCTGGGAGAGACATAAAAATGAGTGTGAGGCAAAAGCAGGCAAAGTTGTCAAAGAATATGCTGGCAAAAAGCTAGAGCGGCACACAACAAACCGTTCACAGCAACAATCCGGCAGGGAATGAGTGCAGGCTGCAGGCTGATTGGAGATTGCTCCCAGCCGTGTAGAGCAGACCAGTAGGCAGGGGGGGGGGGTTGTTTTTAAAGAACGTTATCCTACCTTTCAGAAGAACATTCTGGGAACCAAAATAAAACGTCCCGCTGAAAACATTCCTAGAACAACGAATGGTAACATTCTCAGAATCTTTTGATAACCAAACATGTCTAGCTGGGAACTCACACAGGCCACCGCAAACATGCAATATCTGCTTACAGCTGAGCTTATCATGAATTACGTGCTTGTTTGTTTTTTTAAAAGGAAAATATGGTGATATCAGATTTTTTAAAACATCCTTTTCAAACGTATGCAACAAGTTTTTTTTTAAAGCGCTCTAGAAATAAATCTGACGTTGACCATGACCATGTTGATATTTGCAATCACAGGAACGTTTTATAAAAAAAGAATACATTCCTGAAAACATGTTCAGAATGTTTCTTGGAGACTGTTCTTCAATTGTTATCATGTAACATTGAGGGAACATTTTATAAAGAACATCTTTAATGTGTTACCCCAACAACGTCCAAAACACGTCCTTAGAATGTTGCAGGCAAAACGTTCCACCTTTGTTAACATATCAAATTAAAGGAACATTTTATAAAACACTTTCTGTCATCTCATGCCTTAATAACATCCTCAAAACATCATCTGAATGTTGCAGTTAAAACGTTATGTCTTAGTTAACCTTAAACCTTATAGGAACATTATTTGAAATAATAAACATCCTAAAAAGGTTCTTTGAACATCAGATTAAAACGTTTCTTTAAAACATTATTAGAACCTGTAGGTAATGTTAGCCACAGTTGTGAGAACGTTCCCCGAGACTGTGAGACTGAGCTCATACAATTCTTTCTTTTTTGTATAAAGAAAGGTTGGCTGTAATCAATCAGACCACAATATGAAGAAATCATGTGCTTTTCATATGGCATCTCTGGAGAAAACGAACCTATCACTTAAGCTTGAAAATATGCAATCAATGGTTCACTGATTAAAAACACAGGTGGAATAGTATGTGTGTGTGTGTGTGTGTGTGTGTGTGTGTGTGTGTGTGTGTGTGTGTGTGTGTGTGTGTGTGTGTGTGTGTGTGTGTGTGTGTGTGTGTGTGTGTGTGTGTGTGTGTGTGTGTGTGTGTGTGTGTGTGTGTGTGTGTGTGTGTGTGTGAGTGTATGTTTGTGTGGTTATCTATATAGGGGAGTTCTGTCTAAGTTCCACATAACAGGAACTTGCTTCTGTCACAGGAAACTCACTCTACCCCCACACCCCAAATACCATGTCTACCATTTCTGTGCATGATACTGTCATATTAAGCTGAGCTTTAACAACAATTACATGGCTGTTAGTTGCCTTTTTTGCCATTCACCCATTCAAGTTCTAGCCAAGAGTTAGATGAGAAGCTCGATGTTGCTAATGCCTCTATGCTAAATATGAAGCTACATCCAGCAGGTGCTTTGCAGAAAGACCTGGGAACAGTTGGAAACACATACCTGGGCCCTGTCCAAAGATAATATAATCAAGCAATTAACAAAAGGAATTGTTGTTTTTTACACTTTAATACAGATTTGATCAAAGAAGATTCAACATGTAAATGAGTGAGCTTTAGAGATGCTGGTATGTTGGTCAGAGCCATGCTAGCTGTTCCATCTTGTTTACAGTGTTTGTGCTAAGCTAACCTGTAGTGATAGCTTCATATACACACCATACAGAAACACATACCTAAATCTCAGCCACAAAATGAATACATTTGTTTCCCCAAATTATTATCTGTTCCTGCATGATCCATGCATGATATTTATATCAAAAGATGTTGCCAATGTTTTTTAGCTATATTTATCAGACATATCAGAATAATTTTTCAGACGCAACAGGAAGTCAGACAATCCACAATTGATTTTACAATATGTATTTACTCCAGAAAATCATGGTGTAGTAAATCCAGAGGATTGATATGCTTTGCTACGTACTAATAAGGACATGATATCTCGTTTTCTCCCAGTGTGCTGATGTGAAAGTTTCTGAGAAATTACATCAAAATAGTAACAGAGGACTATGTGGACGATAAAGGATTTTTTTTACAGACATGCCTCTCTATATGATAAACTTGTATTGCAGGGTTGGAAGATTTGATTTTTTCCCCAGCTCTCCAGGGGGTGCAGTAGGAAGGGAAGGACACACATTGTTGCGTGCATTTCTGGAAACAAAGTCTCTTTTCCGTCAGATTTCTAGTGTCTGCAATGTGGTGTCTGTGCATTGCAACATCTCTTTGTGGCGTCTGAGGCCTCCCACAATAAATCATTGGAGAAAAGTGACAAACAAAACTGATGTTGCCACCATACGTAACCATGTCCATCTGAGCCATAACCTTTCAATATATTGTGTTTTACAGAAGCCACTTAAAGGAAGCAGTAACTTTTTCGTGAAAAGCAGCAATTCAAGGAAATCATGTACAATATGAGAAAAACTTTGAATTGAGATAGATTAAAGGAAATACTTTGTCTATTTTGGTTGTTTCCTGATTTGTCTGAATTGCTGACTCCTCAGTCCTTTTAAACCTTGTTCCTGGCTTGGTCTGCAGGCTCAGCACTGACCTTTCTGGTAAGCTCTTCACTTGTATCAACTTAAATGTATATGAAACATCAAAAGTGACAATCACAACTATTAACTATTACCTTAATCTTAAAATCATTTTTTAAATCTCATAAAATCACTATCATTAAATGCCTCATTTATGTCATGGTAGGTGTGTTGTGGTATGTGGTGATGTGGGGGAAGCTGTGATTTACTAAACATTTTAGATGTGCACTTTTTGCACTATTATTAACATGAATTATTCTATCTTTAAAAGTCAGTTTTAACAAAGGATAAAAACATAAATGTTGAAATGATGAATGGTTTCCAGATAAGATCAGTATCCTCAACAAGACCATAGTAATTGGTGTCCTCCCCAATGAATGTCCTTAATGCTGCTGAAAGTTTCGCTTATGTTGTTTTTACCTCATTTAAACACTATAATTAAAGGCCTCATTCATGTCATGTAAGGTGAGTGTAGCAAAAAAATATATATAGGATGATGTTGGGGAAGTTGTGATTTACCATGAACAGGTTGTGTTATGCAAGCAGCAGTGTTGAAGGCGCTGGTGGTGTCTCTGGGGAGAGCTTTGGTTTAGAATCAGTGTGTGTGTGAGATGAGAATAGGCATCCAGAGAGGAACTGGGAGAGCACTGAGGACGCTGTGTGTGGAGAGACAGGTGGACAGAGAGCCCACATCCTGGGACGCAGGCACAAAGCCACCAAACCACACATGTTGTGTACACACACACACACACACACACACACACACACACACACACACACACACACACACACACACACACACACACACACACACACACACACACACACACACACACACACACACACACACACACACAGACGCACGCACACACACACACACACACACACACACACACACACACACACACACACACACACACACACACACACACACACACACACACACACACACACACACACACACACACACACACAACATGATAGCCACTGATCAAGATTCATATCCTCTAATCGGTATCAGTTCAGGTTTAACTGTTTACTTTGTCGAATGAAGAGTTAAAAGCAAAAAAATGCTTTAACTTATAAATGTACGTTAACTCTGAATCTTCTATATCATTGCTGCCAAACATACGGCACGAGGGCCAGAACCGTCCCCACCAAAGGGTCAAATTCAGCCAAATGAATATGTGAAGTGTGACAATTGCACATTATTCATAAAAAGAATAACAGGCCCTTTAGTTGATAAGCCATTGTAGATCCCACATGCTTGCAGGCAAATGTACAACACTGCCAAGTGTAGGCTATTTGTCGGGCAGGAGATGACGGTTAAAGTTTTAAATGTGAAGACACAGCTGGAGCCGTTCCTATATCTCTACAGAGTTTGACGGAAATTCAGTGTGCTTGGTGTGTACGCAGGGAATATAATATGCAACTCCACTATCAGACTCATCAGGGTTGAAAATAACTTTGTTGTATAGATCAGCGAGACATCTCAGGCTGCCCATCATCTCTTTTATAAATGTATTCTCCAGCGGGAAAGATTTGACATGTAAAAGTGAAAATAAGGAAGTGAAGATTTACGGGAAATTGGTTTATTTGTAACCTGCCACCTAAATGGAACACATCAAAACATTATAATACTTACATGTATCTGCCTTTCTTCTTGTCTTCACGGTCTTGATGTTTTTTTATCATTTGATAGGCTAGAGCTCATGACCTCACAAGTACAATAAAAGAAACATAGGTCAAATCAGTAAACATAAAGTCATCTTGTACGGTTTGTGCTGTAAACCCTGTTATTATACAAAATCGAAAGTGACAACAGATTCAAAGGAGAATGGGCACTCTGTTTGTGAATGTTTGGGTGGAGTGACAGTGGAGGGTTGCATCAGTCCCTGTCCTGGTTGCTGCACTCTTTGACATGAGTGATCCCTGACCGCCTGATCTGTCTCTGGACAGGAAACACAGGAAGGAGCCTCCTAAAAAGAGGAACATTCAACAGAGCGGCCAGCTGTGGTAACTGCTGTAAACCAGAAGTTTGCAAGTTGCTTGAATTAATTAATGTTAATGGGAGGGAATCCACACAGTTGTGATGACTGTTGAGATATCTGTTTCAGTGCCTGGAAGAACAGTGTTGGAAATTTAGACTGAAGTACTTTGGGTATAACCAAAAATCCATGCATGTTGTAGGCCTACTTATGTTTCATGTTCAAGAAAAACAAAACTTACCAGTAAAAGAGAAAGGCGCTGGAGGTGAAGGGAAAGACCAGGTGGGGTGACAGTCCCTGGGGAAGCGAGCCCGGGGAGCATGACGGCAGTATAGACTCGCTCACAGCTCAGTGCTCACTATGTGTGTGATGGTTTGCATGCAAAGCAAAGAGGTGACAGGATGTGGCCAGAAAGGTGATAGTTATGAGTTAGCTGAAAAATCCCTGAAAAAAAAACATGTTGTCCCCTTCTCAGTGGATATTGGAAATGTTCCCTTTTTAAGCATATTATGAATAAAAGCTTTTTTTTAAAGGATCGAGATAAATATTTAAGGAATAATATTCAGCAGCAAAAAAACAACAACCAGTGCAAAAAAGGGACATTTTGTGATTTTTGACATGTACTCGATTTATTACATGTGCTCGGTTATTGATAGTGTAACATGAGCCTTGTGGTTTCGAACCTTGTTCCAACTATATGGTTAGACGTTGTGTGTCACATTGATTACACAACCTCTTTTCTGAGTAAGAAAACCACACACTGGCAGGCAACAGGTGCTGCTGGGATGGAGATTATTTAAAGTTGTGTCTAAAATGGTTCCAGTACAGCTGAAGCTGCGTGGGCTAAGCCTTCTGCCGACCACATGCCTTAATAGAAAGTACAGTGACAGTACATACTTCCCTCTTTAAATTAAAAACTGAATCCAAACATGACCACCACATGACCAAGGTGGAATTACCTGTTAACACACTTTTTATATCTATCTATTTTTAATTTGGAAACTATGGTGGGTGTTCTGTATTTTATCCTGGATATATAGATTGCCTTAAGATGCACATGATGTGCTTATACAAACACATTTAACAAGATTTGGATTGTTGGAGGTAATCTGAATCTTGGATAAATTGTTGAACAATGTGCATGTTTAAAA
This sequence comes from Notothenia rossii, assembly GCF_949606895.1. Lineage (NCBI taxonomy): Eukaryota > Metazoa > Chordata > Actinopteri > Perciformes > Nototheniidae > Notothenia > Notothenia rossii. Next base: position 16,165,142 of record NC_136904.1, read on the forward strand.
GCAGCAACCCGATGAGGGTTTAAATACATTTGTATCACAATATTTGCATGTCCACCGGTCTGAGACAAAAAGACCACTGAAGCGGAAATTCAATGGCTAGTTAACATGATGATTTACACCGAGTACAGTTCACATCAATAGAGTGCACAGGGGAAAGTCCTGCTTATGTAACTTAGGGCAAAAATGAAGACTCATGTCATAAGTGCATGAGAAGGAAATAGTGAAACTCATGAAAAAGAGGAAATAGTTTATTTTCCATAAAATGATGTTTATTCTATTTGTTGTATCATTTCTTATTTTCTTTTTATTGTGTTTTTGCTAAAACATATAAGCACAGATTCAACATGGAAAAACCACACAAATGCTACCACAGATTTATGTTGCCATCTAGTGGTAACATATGCCAGACATTATCACACTACACTTTTTTTAACATGCATTTCAGTAAAATACAAAGCTTTAAATTGTACATTAAGTATTTCAAACTACACGAATCTACACATATAAGCCTATTCCATTCACAGAGACAACAAAAAAACGATTTCTCACAAAGTCTTAATAAAGTTTTGTCTTTTTTCGTGTTATATTTATATAATTATACTTCATACATTTAATAATATTATTGTGTGAGTTTTTATTCAAACATTGTGTGTTCTTAGTTATACATATATATATACAAGACATTTTCACTGACTTTTGTGATTCTAGTTCCTATTTTTAGTTTTGGTTAAACAATGGAAACTACATTTTATATATCTGTTTTCTAAAAGAAATTATTTGTTTCCCAAACATGCTGCATTTGTTTCACTGATAACAAAATATACCATGCCATCCTGAAGCTGACTACAGTGAATTCCATTCCCTCATTTTCCAAAGTGATTCTTCAGGGAAAGTAGATATCATCTATCTTTGCGCTTTTTGGGCAAATTGTTTATTTGTCATTTCTACATTAAAAACCTAGAGAGGCCATAAACGTGACTTACACAATTACAGATATTTTCAGAAATATTTCCATAAAAGCTAAAATAATCATAGTAAATGTATTTTAACATTACTATATAACTATGCAGCTTTATACATGTAGCTTAAGAAGATATATTTTAATAAATTACAATATTATTGCATTGTCTGCAACAAATATATTCTCACAGAGATGTTGTGTTTATTGAACTTGACAACTGTTCTCTTCTCTCATGTCAGGCCTGTCAGTTGTTATTTTAACAATTAAAGCTGAACTAAAGGAAAAGAAAACAGGAAAAAATAGATAAGGAAAGAGATTGTTGTTGTCAAAAGCCACTTAAGAGTCTCAATGGAGGTCATTAAGGAAATTCATTGGGGAGGTACACCAATTACTAAGGTCTTGTTGAGGATACTGATCTTATCCGGAAACTAGTCATCATTTAAAACCCCTGCACAATAACTCACTGTGGTTTCAGTATTACAATTACTGATTGTATCCTTTTACTAGTTTTTGTATAAAATATCAAATAGAGTAAATAGTGCACATTCAATTTGTTTGGAATGAGTCGTTTTTATACAAGGGATGTTATTATGAGGTTTTAACCATCTGAGACTGCTCACGTGTATTTGATTTGCTTTCTTGTCTTTAGTTTAGTTTAATCAATGAGCCTCACAAGCAGATGGGGAGGCCCCGGACAGCTCAGGGACGGCAGCCTGAGTGTTTATGTGGCTTGTTTAGAGGCTCTTTTTTATTGTCACACACACACACACACACACACACACACACACACACACACACACACACACACACACACACACACACACACACACACACACACACACGCACACACACACGCACGCACGCACGCACGCACGCACGCACGACACACACACACACACACACACACACATGCACACAAACGCACACAACATGTCCAAGACTTCAAGAATTTCCACATGATCTCCACCTCATCTACACCCAATTACTCATTGACACTAATTGAATACTTGGCAGAGAGTTGGGGTGGTGATGGCGTGCACTGAGCTTAAGAATCATCAGTCTTGGTCATTGGCTCCATTATAGCTTGAGTGACCTATGATGTCATTATGTAGTAAAGTAGAGGAAACTAATGGACAATGTGTCTCATAACAGAGATGCTGCGCACGTGTTTTATTTTATGGCATGGATTTTAGCGCATGGGCTCCAACTTGTCCACATGTCCACTAATGGCTGCGTGAGAAACATAGTTGTTTTTCAATATTATTGTGGGCATGACATTGAGACAGTTCCTTCAAAGTTTGGGGATGTGAGAGAGGGGCTTTTTTCTTGTGCCTTGTGTGGACAGAGTTTTTCAGTTATGTTTTGGTGTTGCGAAACACTGCAATGTGTGTTAACTTGCAGATCAAGATGGTTCAATTTGAACCTTGAAAAGGCTTCACAGAGTTTACCAAGTCATCTAAACATGTAGAAAGAAATGAAGGGGAAGCTCACTTTAACACAGCCACAACAGTGTATAATCCTGTCATCATATCCTCTGATGAGAAATAATGTAGTTTCATGTACATGAGGAAAAGAAAACTGGTATCACCATATACGGCCTCATCTTCAGCCCAGTACAATTCCTTAGATTTTGAAGAAGGGACAGCTGTTGCTAGAGTATACTTTACCTCTCCTAAGAGTCAGCCGAGGCGACTGGGCTCTCAGCCTCTTCATCGCATCCTGGATTCAAGAGAAAATTAGTGCAGAGCAGAAGAGAGGACCTGGTTCGCCTTAAGCCTCTCCCAGGGGGTGAATTACGATTTCCCGAGTAAATATGAACCCAGGGAAACAGCCTGAACGGTCATCCATCAGCCTGGGTGTCTGCATCCTCCTGAACAATGTGTGACCCCTGGGCGCAACAGAGGCCATAAGAGGGGTGACTTCCACCTTCATGCACAAACACAAATGTCACACACACACACACATACATACACAACCTGCTCTGCCACTTTAGGTTCCTAATTAAACTGTCCCAGGGAAAAAATTCACACTGGAATCACACTTAAAATGTATATCAAAACAGTAACAAAAAACGTTGAGCCCTGAAATGTAAGCACTCCACTATTTGCTGCGTAATTTAGTTGTTTTCACTTATCACATCTTGAGTATAAATAGAACTAGCGTATTACAGTGATACTTCATATCCAGCTATATAGAAGACTGATATATGCACCAACAATGTATTCATTTTAATTCTCGCGCAATTTTAATTGTGTATTTAGTGTAATTATTACGACATGCTTAGTTAACCTTGTTCATCTTTAATTGATGAAAAATATATACCCTAAAATTCTATTTCTGACATAGATAGCTGTACTGTATAAGAAAAACACTATTTAATATCGTAATATAGTAAAATGTTGTGTTTGATAATGGAAAGATAATTAGAAAGATACAGTTGAGTTTCTTTCTTTCATAATTTAGTCTTTGCCATGAAGATTTTCTCCCACTCTTGTTTTTTTTCCCTTCTTTAATCTTTGTTGAGGTTTGTATTCACATTCTGATGAGTTTTTCATTACAGCATATTTTTCTTTGAGGTAGCAATTATGCATGAAAGTGCCGTATATCTCTAAAGCCCTGTGTAATCTAGCAAAATGAACAAAAATGAAAAGGAACAAAACCTTTTGCCTGTGATTAAGTGGTCTGTTTCAAGCATCAAAAGACTTAACCAATGTCAACATTATGCATGCTGTTGGACAGAAAGCATGGATCGTCATAACTGTGATCCTACAGTAGTAGCTAAAAATAGTTAGCACACATTAAACACACAATGAGGCTTTGTTTAATATATTCTGGTGCATGATTTGATTTCTAGGGGGCTTGCTGATAACCCTTGCACTGCAGTTAACCTATCATGTATTGGTCTGATGGTTATAAAGCTGGGCTGGTTGGCGGGAAGGTTTATGGCGCTGTGTAGCCCAAGTGGCAGTGTGAGGAGGGATGGGATCTATCTGTATCTCTGTCTGGGATCCTGACAGCTCTGGCTTTAGTCTGCACCCAGACCTCCTACATGCATGTCTCACTGTTTACTGCCCCCCGTCTCACGCTCCTCCCTTAGTACACATCTATCATTTCAGCAGGACCACACGCACATACGTGACACACACAACACACACATACCCTTACCCAGGGTTATTATCTCTTGAATTTAACCTAGAACAAAGTCATCATTTGAAGTTAAAAGTGACCGAAAATCTAACTTTCAAAAATGTATTTAAAACTCTTGACAATCCTTTTTAATAATTTAGGATGAACAAATACAGCCTCATCTCGGGATTATACACTTACATGTCTAAAGGTTGGTTCACAGGGACTGTAGAAGCACACACACACAACACACATAGCCCACCAACCCACTCCCTACTCTAATTCTGACCTCCCCCTGCGTCATTGGACTCCTCCAGAAGAGATGTGTCGTAGGGAGACGGATTGGATCTCATTGCACACGCAATTTCCTGTAATAAAAGCATTTTGAGATGATGAGTTCTAAGCGAGCTGATGCCAGCTGGTGATACCTATGCATCAGGGAATTCTGTCCACGTCTGATCCCAGAAAATGTTGCCCACACACTGTCGTCAATGGGTATTCAGCACTGAGCCTCTTAAAGTTTAAGTGCTGCATATAATACTAGTGTGTAAACCTTGTATGGTGTCAACAGAGCCAATTGCTATGTTTTCATTGATGGCATGTGTGTTTAAGAGTGAGGATTTATATGTGTACGTGTTTGTATGTGAGCTGCTATTCAATGTATGTCGGTAGTAAAGAGGAGATTGTTCAATTTGGCTTTAAAACCAGGAAGAACCCCCTCTCCCCCACCTTCAATTTTCTTTCTTTCCCTGACCATCCATCACTCGTTAGAATGACTGCAGCTCCTGGCCCATATGCACTCTAACCATAACCCTACCTCTAACCCTTAAACCCAGTCTACCGTCTACTCTCACCTTTCCCACATTAACAGACTGCCTGGGAGAGCCAGAGCTGCACTTCTCTTGCCTCCGCTCCCTCTCTTTCTCAGGAAATGACTTCTTTCTCTGGCTGCATGCTTTCTTCGAGGGTGTTTTTTTCTTCTTCTTGCACTTTCTATCACTCTGCTAACCTCTGTGAACCATGAGAGCATCCATCTGTTTAGCTGGGGAGTGCTCTTCTGGGTTATTTACACCTCGTGTTCACTGCAAGTGTGTGAGATATTGGAGGGTGGAGAGGACTTTACTTGGAATGAGAACTGTTTTGTTCCTTTCTCTGTATCATGCATACAAACGTACTGCAGGCCTTCACATTGCATTTTAAGGGTTGTGTTTTTAAAAGCTTGTTAAGCTGAAAGGCTACACTTTATTCTTGTCATATTTAGATTTATGCAAGAACATACAGACAGATTTATTTATTCAAGGTTTTGAGATTTTTGTATATGTATTATTTTCAGCCAACTGCTGAATGTGGCAAAACTGTTCAAAGCATGTGTTGTAGACTTTTTTGTTTAGTAGTTAGAAATAAGGAACACCATTATTGTAGTGCAGGATTTGGCACGTCAGTTAGTAGAACATTGTTTTTTTTTGATAAACTGGAATTACCGAAGCCAGTAAAACCACTACATTAGGGTTTCAAGCATAAAATACCTCTGTAGTCAAAATAAGAGGGTGTCAAAGTGTGATGTGGTCGCTCCCCAGGAAATGCTCAGTGCATGAAAGTGAAGAAAATATTAAATGTGTTATTACATTAGTAAAAAAATAAATAAAGTTGAAGTTATAGCATTCTGTTCTATGGCATGCTGGGTGAGGGGGCGCTCTTTTCCAAGGTTTTTAGGGCAGGCCACATTCATAGACAAAAAAAAAACCCATTGTCCTTAATGTAACTTTTATGACAAGTTAAAAGTTAAAAGTTGATGATGTGCGTGTTGTGTGTGTGTGTGTGTAAGATCGTTGTTGTCTTTGTTTGTCTCTCATTACCCCAGCCAGCAGATTGCTGTCTTACATGAGCATTAGGTCACACAGACAGGATGTTGATAAAATCCTGCAAAAACTCCACCTCTCTCCTCATTTCTCTCATTTTCTCTCTCCCTCCACCTTTTCATGCACATGCCTGATAAAGATTAATTATAGGAAAACATAACCGAACAAACATTTCAAAAACGACAATATGTTTGACAAACAGACAGGGACTTGAATATATTACTGTTACAGGTATTTATCTGACTGATCACAAAAGTAATCTTAAAATATGTCCTACTTTACAGAGTCATTCAGAGTCATCCATTTCTGATTCCACTCACTGTTGCAGACAACACTTGGTTCTTGTTAGGAAATCCCACTATTGGTTAAGATGTTTCAGTTTCATTCTGACTGTTACTCTGACTGCTTTCTAATACAGTCCACAATAATTGGACTATCAAAGCCACGTTATACGTTAACACATCTCATTGCATCATGGAAGATTTCTCAATGTTTTTTGCATCATGTATTTCTCTTTTTCTCAAACATTCCGCCTGACATATTTGGTCAGAATCAGAATACCTTTATTTGTCCCACAGAGGGGAAATTTACATTTGTTACAGCAAATAAAGTGCCAAAGATAGCTCTATATCACTCAAGAAGCATGCATACAAATATTAAAAGATAAAACCAGAAATAAAACAATTTACAGAATACACATCCAGTACCAGGAATACAGGTGAAAGTATTAAAGGTGGAAGTATATATATTGCATGCCCTTTGAAATGTTCTGGTTTATGTTTTATTTGTATTCGTCTGATCATTCTCTTAAAAAGCTAAAAAATGTATCATCCTTTTCTCTGTTTGTTTCATGAAATTATACATTACCTTTTTTACTAGACCATTCACGGTTTCTCCTTTTGACACAAGGATACCCACAAAGCCAGCATCCTCTGTTTGTTGGAGCAAGTAGTCTAAGAGGTAATTAACTGTGTTATTCAACAGCTCTCAGCAGCGTTGTATAAATGTGTCCTCCATGCTCTGACATTAGATTGAGTATAAGGGATTTTGCTGTGATTACTCGCACGCCTCCCGTGGGTTGGCAGCTGTCCAGCGGGACCCTTGTCGAGTCGGGCCTGTAGGCAGGATCTTCTAGGCCTGATTACAATACTGTCACAGAATGACAGATGAAGGCTCTAAGGAGCTCTATCTTTAGCTCTGGTAAGGCCTGCACTACTCCAGCCTCCACTTGGCTCTTAAGGGAAGAATGGAGGGACCAAGAGGAAGGGAGAAACGTAGCTGGAGATGGAGACTGAAAATAAGTCACTACATGGGAAGAAAGTCACCTATGGCAACCAATGTTGTTTTACAAGAGAGTTATTGGAGCTAGAAGATGTAAGGATAACAGAAGAACGTTATTTAAATTATTGCAATCGGCAATTCAGCTTTCTCTGAAACCATGAGCTTTAATAGTGAGTAATGTCACAGTATATCTACAGTGAGAGTTTATTTTCTGTTTCACTCCCTGGCAAAAGTTGTATCGCTGTCAGCGAAGATGACAGAGCAGCATTTACCCAGACCTCCCTCTGTCTGTCCACCTCCCCTCTCAAGCCTCTGTTGGTTTAACCCTGGTGGGCAGGAGGCAGGCCTGACAGCACCCAGACACTGTCATGTGATTTATGGTGTGCCCGGAGAGGGGAGAGGAGATGACCACTCAGATTTGACCCCTGCCGCCTTATCATCCACTCATCAAGAAGTAGACAACACTCAGACGTATCGTTGTTTTCTCATCCAAACCATGAGCCATGGCAGCACTGAGTTAGTCATAGTATATTACTCTGTTAGTCATAGTATATTACTCTGTTAGTCATAGTATATTACTCTGTTAGTCATAGTAGTTAGCTTAGATAGTCGATGATAGAAGATGGTAATAGTAGACATAAAACATACCATTATCTATTATATATCTGGTCATGCTTTTAGTTTGTTGTATATATTTGCAAACACTGCTATAATAAAGAGTAGAGTGTCTAAGTGATAGTAAGTCAATGTTTTCTTTCTATTATTATCTCTGTCTCCTGCCTAATTCAATCAATCTCTTTTTAAGAACATTTTACCATTTGCATGTGGGTTTGCTATTTGTATAGCAACTGATTTCAAATGTCTGCCCTGTCATAACTTGAGGTTTTGTAAATTGACTGGTTTCCAATGGGAATTTACCCTTTTGGTATGTTTTTAAGTGATGATGCAGGCTTTACTACTTTGCAGTGCAGTCTGTAACCTGTAGGGGGAGTCCTGCACAATGCTATCAAACTGAAGGATTTTCCATTATCAACAGCACCCCACGTGTGCAGACGTAAGGCTAAAGTGGCTCATCATTAGAAATGGTTATGACGTAAATCAGTAAATACTTTTTTTCAAAAATGAATACAGAGGAGAGACCATTGAAACATATTTCGTAAAGATGCAGCTTCATGAGGTGAAATCTATCTTAATTCAACCATAGTGGGTATTATGGGTATACCTGGTGATTTTTTTCCAACCCGCAGAAAAAGAAACATTTTCCCACTGAGTTCACCACAGAACATCTTTCAAAACAAGCACCGGGCTGGGTTTAAGGTGATGTAAACACAGATCTATTTCTGTGGCAATGACACACAGCGGTTTCTCTGGAAAGAGAACAGCAGCCCACATTACAAGAAAAGGAGGCCACACAGACAGTAGTGGTTAGCATCTCTCTGGACCCACAAATGGACAGATGGATGCATAAAAGAATATGAAGGGATAGACCATCATGGCCAAGTGCAATGAATGTAAAGAAATACTATAGGCCTACGTCATACAATAAAAGGTCATAATGCATGCTTACAGTCAAAACCACAAGTAGACGTGGAAATGAGCTTAATTGTATACTCTTTGTATAACTATTCTTTATCCGATAGGATGCCAGCGTCCATCTTTAAGCACTGTGGAGAACACAATGGACAATGTGAGTGACAGCAAAAAGAAACAAAGGAAAATAAAAAATATGTTTTAGTTTTTGGTTTTCCAAAAACCCCTTCTATGGTAGAACATAAAGAAATGGTGAAAGAAAAACCTTTTGGGAGTGCTGGAGAGGGAAAAACGAGCCAGATCACTGCGGTAAAGTCACCCTGACACAGAGACACAGAACAGACAAAGAGCTCCCCCTCGTAAACTCAGCAGTCAGGCTTCAGCAATCTGGCGCACAGTGACACAAACACACTTAAGCCTAGTCCAGTAAATACAGGTATTTTAACATGCTTATGAACACTGACTCATGGAGGGAATTTAATCTGTTGGTGTATCTGCGCTTGTGAGCTTGTTGTTATCAGTAGTAGGGCTTCTCTGGCCACCACAGAGCAAGGATCAATCAAACGGCAGACAGTTGAGGGCAGCCGTCACCCACACACTCCTTCTTTCCGTGAGCCCTGGCCCACCCAATATTCTCCATCCATCAATGGATTAGGTGCCAAAAACTCTCTTCTCTAATTCAACAACCCCCCTCCCACCCCAAACACACAAACAAATCACAACACTTACACTGCCGACCACGCTGCTGCCCATGTCCAAAGTGCAAAGGTGAATTAATAGTGTGTTTGATGTTAAACCAAGGCACATATCAGTTTCATTACACTGTACTTCACACACACACACAACCACAAATGAGCTCAGGTGATATATATAACCACTATACGGTACAGCTCATTTGACCTTTCTTACACAATCTTGCACCAATGTAGCAGTTGTTAATATCACTCCACTTGCCAAGAAAGGTTACTTAATGACCACACATGCACACAAATCCACGCTGACAGGACCATCACAGATATGCTATTCTCTTCATCACCTGTGTATGTGGGAGTTGGAAGATAAAGAGCAGATGATGTGCGCAATGCGGGTGTATTTGACGCAGATGAACATGACGTGTGCTGTTTTGCAAGCCACACAGATCACAGGCCAATGCGTTGTTCAGTTTTATGTCTTCTGTGGTTTTTGGACTATCCAGTTTCAGCTGAGTCAAGATTGCGGCAGAAGCCTGGTCAGTGTGAGAAAGCTTCTTCTCTGGGGGAGTAAACCAGAGACATAGATCATGGTAAGTCAACTATCAGGGCAGATCAGCAACTCAGTGGAGGCCCAGAAAGATTGTGGGTTGATAAGGTTGTGGGCGTTGTCAGGCTGGTTGAATCAATATATCATGTATTTCACAGGCCTTTTTTGTTTCTTAACTAGATAATGGTATGACATTTTTAGAAAAGGTGGAAAAAAATGTCAAGCATGCTGCAGTTGCGCACGGATGATGACTAACCAGCCACAAAAGCGTCATCAGATTAACAAATAGATAGCAGTAACCATTTTTCAGACATGTGTAACAGCTTCATTAAACACTGATGGCATCTCCTGGTGACCCTGAATAAAATTACTTCCACATGACAAAATGCAGCAGCAACAATAACACACACGAAAGGAAAAACTCTGTCTAGACAGTAAACACGAAAAACTGCCATGAAGTAAAAAGCACTACTTGATATAGATGATGATAAGATTATTGAACAAGTGTCTTGACTCACAGCTTCCTGCCACTTTCAAAGTTGATAGAGTGCATCATCAGACTGCCTGGAGTAAATCAAGGTAAGATATATTTTTTTTTTCTTCCCTCCTTCATGTCACGCTTCCAGTGTTCAAGCCTAGCTTCTGGTTTATTTCCGCCAGGTTCAGGTCAAGTATGACGCACATTTGAAATGACTAGGAAAATAATAGTTGCTTTTTTATTGCAGTGGTGTCATCCTAACACTATGAAACCTCACCAATGTGGGTCTCCTGCCTGTGAAGCAGTTTGGCCAAGGAAAAAACGTTTATTCTGGTGTGTGTGTTGCATGGCAGAAAAGGAGGGATTCCGGACATTAAAGTTTCCTGTATTTTGGGACTCAAGGGAGTGCTCTTGCTTTGATGAAAACCCAATTTTAACCCCCTCACATGAAAGAGATTTGCAAACAATAATTGTTTACAACCATGTACAGTATGTGATCATCTTTGAGTCTTGACTATCTATTCAGAAGCGGCACATTGTTTTCTAGCTTTTTTGTTAATTTACTCAAACAAAATGTAACTACTGCATGGTATTTTCCAAACCTGGATAATAGGCTCAACATACCATATGTTTGCAAACATAAAACAAATATATAGATCTTTATCTTTATCTTAATAATCAATTTTGTGATTTCAAATTATAAAAATAATCAATATAAAATATTTTTTTAATTGCACCTGGGGTACTTATAATTGATCTATAAAAGTATGTTAATATGCTAAATGTTGCACATTACACTTAAATCACATATACACTTATCATTCCGTATTTGACCTAAACCAAGATAAAATAAAACAAAAAAAGACAGTCTTCAGCTTGAGACTGTAATATATTTTTGCTGTCGTACTGCACATCCATTCTGCAGTCAGCCCTCACAGCAGAAGAGTGAAGTCATGACTCCTGTTAAAGAAGGCTATTAATTTATCAGCCGTGTTGTTTTAGCGCTGACACGAAGGGTTAGCAGTTGAGATAATGCAATTTATAAGCACGAGTAAAAACAATCTAATAGAATAATGTCGGATCGTGTTGATGTGTGTGTTTACAGTATGTATGTGCTTGTGTTTGCATGGACACGTGTGTGTTTCTGGCCATGACGTACATGTGTGAGTGTGTGTGTGTGTGTGTGTGTGTGTGTGTGTGTGTGTGTGTGTGTGTGTGTGTGTGTGTGTGTGTGTGTGTGTGTGTGTGTGTGTGTGTGTGTGTGTGTGTGTGTGTGTGTGTGTGTGTGTGTGTGTGTGTGTGTGTGTGTGTGTGTGTGTGTGTGTGTGTGCGTGTGTGTGTGTGTGTGTGTGTGTGTTAATCTGCCACTGCTTGCCTGCTTGTGTTTCCCCTGCAGGGATACTGATAGTCCTTCAGATAAGCCCCATCTCCATTTACAATTACAGCTCCTGAGATTGAGTCTTTTTTCTCTAATAAGTAAATTACCCCTAATACCTTCTGTGCTGTACTTGGCTGCTCTCAGCCTGCTTGGGCCCTCATGGAAACCAGATGTTACACCAGCCTGCCAGCAAATACACCATCTCATGTATGCTGGGGCAACACACCACCAGCACATAGAGGCACATACATTCACATGCATGCACATGTGCTCAATGGATGTGATAAATAACTGGTCTTCTTTTTTCTCTCTTTCATTTAAGGTGAACCCTTAACCTGAAACATCAACATCTGCAGTTTTATACACTTTCTTCCTCTCAACACCAATTCCTCTACCTCTCTTTATTTCCCCCTCTGTCACTATTGCTCCTGTCCTTTTATCAGCATGGCCAACTTTATCCCCACTGGACTCATTTTTCCACACAATAACAAACACAGATTTTTGTATTGAGGTTTGGGCCAATCCAATTGGCTAATGAAGGTATCAATCGATCTTGGGGTGTAGCGCACCGCTCTTTGGAGATCAATAGCCCCACCTGGGAGACTTATTTATTCACACCGCTTGTTTGACATTCCTCAAGAGCTGTGTATCAATGATGTAAACAATATGAGGCTGTTAACTATTGCTAATGATATATCCTCAGTTTATAGATATATCCATCATTGGTTGGTGATAACTTCTGGTATTTGACAGTGAAAAGAGAGGGTTA